>NC_041053.1:7814695-8037195 GCF_900634775.1 Gouania willdenowi
TCTGGTTCCCCACTGCAGTGTGAAGCTTTGGGAAGTTATTTTGTTTGTGGTTACTGAGGCCTTAGGTTTAGAGTATAGGGTGGAGATCCATTGTATGAATGATTCTCCAAAGCCAAATTTGCCAAGGACAGCAAGGAGGAATGACCAGTTGATTCTATCGAATGCTTTTTCTGCGTCAAGTGACAAGATTATTGTTTTCTTTTTAGAGTTCTGTGCCATGTTGATCAAATTAAACAGTCTTCTAACATTGTCTGTGGAGTGTCTATTTTTAATAAATACTGTCTGGTCTTGGTATATAATTGTATGTACTACTTTCTCTAACCTGGAAGTGAGTGCTTTGGAAATAATTTTTATGTCTGTGTTAATAAGAGCGATGGGATGGTAGCTTGGGGGTAACATGGGGTTTTTGTCTGGTTTAAGTAATAATGTAATGTTAGATGTATTCATGTGACCTCCTACATAACCTTTATTTCTAATCTCTGTTACTACTCTGAAAAAGAGCAGCGCCAGCATTGACCAGAAGTGTTTTAGGAATTCAGCAGGGAACTCATCTGGACCTGGTGCTTTGCCTGTTGACATGCTATCCAAAGCATTTTGTAGTTCTTGTAAGGTTAATGGTGAGTCTAAGGTGGTTTTCTGCTCTATGGTGAGCTGTGGTAGGTTTAAGTTATTGAGGAAGGTTTTAATATATTCAGGGTCAGGGTTTAAGTTTGATGAGTATAGGTTTTGATAATAATCATGAAAAATCTTATTAATGTCCTGAGGTAAGTTTAAAGTTTGACCTGAATTATCAGAAATTGCCACTATGAAATAGTTTTATTTGTTGTGTTTAAGCTGATTTGCTAAATATTTGCCTGATTTATTGTTGTAGTCAAAGTTTTTGTACCGTAATTGCTGTAAAATAAAATGCGTTTTTTTAGATAAAATTATGTCCAGATTAAGTTTTGTATTTTGGAGTTTTTTCCATAAAAGTTCAGACGGGTTAGCTGCGTATTCTTCCGTAAGTTTCTTAATTTTTTCTTCAATCGTTTTTTCTGCTATCTGTTCCTGTTTTTTCTTATAAGAAGAGTATGATATCATCTTCCCTCTGATGACAGCCTTGCCGGTTTCCCAGAGTAAGGACGGTGACACTTCCAGAGAATCGTTTGTTATTAGAAAGTCCTCCCATTCTTTTCTTATCATTTTACCAAATTCACTGTCATTAAGTAATGAAGTGTTAAAGCACCACAGAGAGGATAATTTCTGATTAGAGTCACACTTCAGGGTGAGGGATATCGGGGCATGATCGCTAATGATTATAGGATGTATTTTAGAGGAAATCTTATGTGCAATGGATTTATTTAAGAGAAAAAAGTCAATTCGGGAGAAGGATTTATGCACAGGGGAGAAGAAGGTGTATTCTTTTTTAGTTGGATTGTTCAGTCTCCATACGTCTCCTATTCCAAGATCATCCATGTAATTCATTAATACTTTAGCAGATCGAGACGGTTTTGTATTTGGGCACTTGCTGGATCTGTCTAATGATGTGTTGAGTGTCAGATTGAAGTCACCTCCGATGATTACAGATGAATCTGCAGATAGGTCCGATAACTCCAAAAAAACTCTCTGGAAGAATTCAGGGTCGTCGTTATTAGGTTTAGAGGTTTAGAATTGTGAAACATTTATTATAGATTACCACTTTGATAATAATATATTTACCCTCTGGGTCTATGGTGGAGTTGATTATGTTAAAGAGCAACCTTTTGTTGAAAAGAACCGAAACTCCTCTTTGCCTGGAATTGAAACACGAGTTATATATTTTGTTAAAATTTGAGTCTGTCAGAGATTTTTCTTCTGATTGAAGTAAGTGAGTTTCTTGAAAGAAAACAATGTCTGCATTTAATCTTGATACATAATCAAATATCTTGATCTTTTTAGCCTGCGAGCGAATGCCACGCACATTCCAAGATGTTACTGTAAACTGAGACATGGAAAGGAGTGCGGTTTAGTCCATACGATTGTGAGCATAACCAAGAGTCTGAGAGCATTTGTGCACAGCTGTGTCGTGATAGACTTCGATGCAAGAAAGAAAGAGAAGAAGTACTTATCATGCGATACCACCACAGGGTAAGGGGCTGGGTTGAGAAGGTTAGTGAGAAGCACAAACACAACAACAACAACCAGTACCAAAAGAATAAAACAAGCAACGGGTAATTATATAAAGCGTAGGAAGGGGGGGGTATTGAGTGGATGTGAAAGAACACACATACATACACACACACTTAGTATATATACACATATCCATGATTTTATTTTATTTATCTTTTGAATTATTTCAATTATTTTAGATATATATATACATACATACTTTTTTTTAATTTTGTTAACATACATAGATATATATGGATATACATACACATAGAATACATACAGTATATATATATATTATTTATTTATTTATTTTCTCGTGACTGAACATCAAAAACCTCCAGAGGACTACTGTGGTGAAAAATTTTGGGACATTGTTGAGCAGGAGATTGTTGCATGAGGATTTTTCCAAAGTATTACATTTTTTTCATATTGTTAATCTAAAGGTTTTGTATATATAACACAAGTTAAATTAAAAAAAAATGTTAACTGTTTCTTTTCTTGTTTTGTTCTGTTCTTTTCACCCAGGTCATGAAAAAAATGTCCTTTCTGTAAAACCCAGCTTTGATCTCTGGGCCCCATGGATTGGGAAAGAAACCTGCAAGTCTGTGCTTGTGTTAAACATTAACTCAAAGGGACCCAGAATGGATTTTGTTATAAGGTTGAGGGAAGAAATGAAAATGAGACACATATGACAAGATATTCCAGAAAATCTGGGGAGCATTTGGTAATGGTTAGATGTGGTAGAGGATAATTTTTTTTCATCACATCTGTTACTCATGTTCAAATAAGTATTGTTCTTGTCTTCTGTTTTTTTTAAAGGTGGCTGGTCAGTGATTCTGTGCCCTCATGGTGTGGTGTACAGTTTGAAGTTCAATCTCCGAGCAGAGTCTCCAAGAGATTTTACAGATCTTCTATTATCTTGGAGGCATCTGTGTACGATTTTGCCAGGGGATTGGCAACCCATGCCAACCTTCGTTGCCCACAATCGCCACCTTTTCACCCACATGAAGGAAGACTGGCTGCCTCCACCCCAGAGAATATTAAAGCAGCTCAGCAGAAAAAAAAGAGAGTCTCACTGCCCTGGTCAACTGAAAAGCTGCATTCACCGGTTAAACAGGGACATCCCCTCACAGGATGCTCTGAACATTATGTGTTGTATGACAAATTCCATGAAGCCAACACCAGAGACCCTCAACAAATCCTGAGACGGATTAACCTTGTCCCGGAACTTCAGGGCTCATTGAATAGCCAGGTCGCTTAGCAGCTTTTCTCAACCATGCAGAAAAATAACTATTACCTCAACAACATGTCACCATCGACACACATTTTCATGATGAGGAACATTGTTCACCACCGAAATAAAAACACAAACGCTCAGCTTTTGGAGCACATTCTCAAGAGAGGACAGGAGTCACATCAGGGGCAAGACATCCTTTTGAATGATCTGGGACAAGCTGTACTGGGTAAATATGTAGACTAAGAAATGTACATGTTTATTGTTGCAAATTTAAATACAGTTTTTAAATTGTACTCATTTTTTAGTGAAAGACTCTGGAGTGTCGCCTTGCAAAAGGGTGATGCAACCACAGCTCGTTCCTGAAGGTGCCCCTTTGCTGCAACAAATGCTTCCCACAGACCCTACTTCGAACAACAGTGGGTAGTAGGCCCAGACCAACAAATGTCAATGGATTTCTTGTTTAGTTCCTACTTTCACTTTTTTTTTCTTGTTTAGTTCCTACTTTCACTTTTTTTTTCTCTTAATAGACTATAATCCATGTGGACCACATTGTGAGTCCATCGCAAAGGTTGACCAAGTTGGGGCTTGCCAACACTCTCAACTCATCCTGCTCAGGAACGGCTGGTAATTATTCTGTTTCCCCCTAATAGAGCCTCATTCATATCCTCTTAATGCAGCAAACAATGATTGACCAGGGGATATTTTTTGGACCTTTTCATTTGGAATATATTCTGGATACTGAGGGGCCTGAAACAGAGTTAATTGTGAGAACACAAAAGGCCTGCCTGACTCGCGATGACTTTTGGACCCTTGGCCAGAATAAAGAAATGGAATCTAACGTGGGTTAAACACTTGGTATATATAAAATTGTTATGACTTAAATTGTGAATTGGAATTTGTGCTGTTTTTCAGATAGGAAATGCTTGTTTCGAGCTCAATGAGCAGATAGCTCAGTCCAAGGTAAAATGGGGGGTGGGGGGGGATCAGATTTCACTTATTTTCTGTCATTTTTGTATATTGGAAATTTATTATTGAAATTGTTTTTCATTTTTCAGAAAAAGAACATCTATATTGCTGACCTCTATGTTGTTTCAACTTGGAGACATCCAACATTGTGTGACCCCCCTCTCAAGTTTGCCTGTAAGTATCTGAACCCAATGGTCACAACATACAGGAACTGAATGTAATTGCAAAAATAGTAAGAAATACATTTGTTATGCTTTTTTTATTGTTATATTTTACATCCTGGAGAGACATATTTTACATCCTGGAGAGACATATTTTACATCCTGGAGCCGAAAACCACAAGTGCAAAAAAAATCAACACGCTCATCAGACAGAAGGCCCAGCTCCAACGAGAAGAATCCTCCTCCTTCTCATTGGCACAGCTTTGATCATCGCTGAGGAAAGCATTGAACACATTGAAAAATGATTTACTTTAATGTTTCATATTTTTTTTAAAGACTGGATGTAAGAGTAAAGGCTGAGGTACCATTGGTAGTGCTGATGTACAACAGTAGTATCTGTCTGATCCTCGGGTTCAGGTTCCTCCTGCAGACACACAAAGCATGACAGGTCAAATATAGCTTATATACACTGATAAAGCAGCTTTACAAGGTTTCAACAGCGTCCAAACTGATCTTACCTATTCTATATTTTTAATTGGTCTAAGCTGAATACTAAAACGTTGTTACTAATTTGTGTAAGAAATGTCCTTGGAGACCTTTATATTAACTTTTAGCCTTAAACACATGAAATATCCCTCAATATGTGGGAATCACCATTTTGGAGATTACAGCCAATCAGCTTTCACATATCATGTTCTTGTCTCGTCAGGATTACTGTTCCTATCCTAGAAATTGCAGTGAGTCTATTGAGACTCAACATGTCAGTCTGGTGCTTTAGGGCTTGGTTATGTGTCATCAAGTTCCTGGGACGTTATGACGTTATTATAAGACCAGGAACTTTACAGAGGGACAGATGTTGACATTACACTTACACGGAAAATGCAAGATCAGACTGAAAAAGCCAGTTCAATACCGCGCTCAATACCGAGAGGGAGCCGTAATCTAAATTAAAATGAACGTTTGCAACTCCAAATTACTCCAAAAATAATGGATGCTCACACTTGGAGTATTTGGAAGCCATTGATAAAGTTTCAGGTCAAACACATACCTCATCGGGGAGATATTTGCTCCAAACACATGCACGCACGCACGCATACATAACATTCTTGCTTTTATAGGTAGATAGCAGCTTCTAACTCAGCTCTCATTCCTACAAGGAGATGTTTCATATACTAGTCTTTCACTTGGGGTGTTTATCACTTTAACAGTGAGTTTTAGATCAATTTTGGGTTACAGCTAGTGATGCACTGAAATTCCAGCCACCAAAAATAGCATTTTCAGTTGAGATGACGTCAGCAAACACCACACCCAGCGCGCCCTTGTCTGGAAACGGGACAATGTGTCCGTGGAGCGGCCGTATTTCAACACATGTGAAAAGTTCACTTTTTTTTTTTTTTATTTATTTATTCAGTTTATTTCCGACATGGTTACATTCACTTTTTTTTTTTTTTTTTTTTTTTTTTCTTTCTTTTTTTGTACATGCCGAAAAAGGAGACGAGAGAAGCAGTTTGCTTATCCGGGTCCCGTCCCCTGTTTTACCATCGCAAATTTACATGGGTTTACATGTCTCTCTGGTCAAACATTCTTGATTTCTTCTGAACGTCCATCTGTAGTCAGTGTTGTCCTCTCTATCTTTGTTTGTATTGGCCTTGTTCCCTGCCAGACGTTGTTAGCATTCCTCCAGTTCAAGAATAGTTCCTCTTTCGAAGGTGTTTGGAAGGTTTTTCCCTTTTCATCCACAATGTCACCTTGTTTTGTCTCTACATCAAGGGTAATCCAGCTGTTGTTAGTTCCATTGGCAGTGTTGTATCCTCCACTGTCTGATGATGGGATCAGATCCAACTTGTATAAACACATCACTACATCCCAGTTCACAAGCAAGGCAGTATTTTAATGTAATATATCTTAGTTCATAAGCGTGTTTCTAACTGCTGTTGTTAGTTTTATTGGCAGTGTTGTATTTTCCACTGTTAGATTTAACTTGTATAAACACATTATTATATCCCAGCTCATAAGCAAGGCAGTAATTTCATTGTATAAAAAAAAAAAAACGTGTTTCTAACTGCACATATGACAATAAACACTTTGAATTTAAATTTAATGTAATCCTTACTCACCCCACCACCTAGCAATTGAAATGAATAAATGACAGACCTTTTTTACTCTTGGTTTCACATTTAAATCGGTCTCCGTAAAATAATCACAGTCTGAGTTTTATTTCCAGTGTTTATATAGATCTGGGTCCATATCCATGATTACCCTCAGTAGTGTTGTTGTTTAGGTGGATCCTTCGTATTTTCCCAAGTTGTCCATCGTTTTGACGAGAACTGGTTTTCCGTTCTCTTCTTCCTGGATGTAAATCCTGCAGTTTTTTGACCAAGTCTTCATAATCTTTCCTTCTTTTTTTATTTGGCGTGCTTTCCATGCAATGCTTGCATTTTGTTTCGTCAGGTTTTCATTGATGTACACCTTCGTTCCCTTGAGTTTATTTCTTTGCTTGAGTATTTCTCCTTTGAATTTTATATTCGTGAAGGTTATTTTTACAGCTCTGGTATCATTTCTCTTTGGCAGGAGATGGCAGGAGTTGATGTTGTCAGGGTTCAGGACAATGTCCTTCGACTTCAGGAAGTCAATGACCTGTTGTTCAATCGATTTTGTTTCTTCGTCACTCCTGGGTTTTATCTTTAGGCCTGTGATGATGACATCTTTCTCTCTTTCCTTTTGTTCCAGCTGTTCAACCCTCGCGTTCAACAATTTTATCTCTTCAGCATTTCTTTCATTCTTTTCTTTCAGTACCTTTGTTTCGCTTTGTAGTCTTTCCAGTGAGTTTTCCAGCGTCTTTTCCAACGACTTTATCTCGGCAGATAGGTTTTGTAGACCCTCGCGTATCATCTCCTTGACCTCTTCCAAACCCGAATTGGGTTCTGAAGGGCCTCCCTGCGGTTTTTTCACCATTTTCCTTCAGTCTTGGGCCCAGTTTTTTGAGGTGAGATTTGAGTTTCTGTTTCAAGTTGGCACCACAGGTACGTACAGCCCTCTGTGTCGTCACACGGACTCCTACAGCACAGCCTGAGGCGTGGCTTTAGAGTCTGTCAGCCCAGGTTTCATTGAGATCATGTGCACTTAATTGAGACTGTCCTTGGTGTAAAGATCATTATTTGGATGGGATTAAAACAGCGTGCCCAAGAAATGATAGAATGGATGTGGAGAACCTGCTTTAAGACAAAGAGCAGCGCAGGAAATGAGAGCAGAGCTCAGAGTCACTGTGAGATAAAGCAGAGAAGCTGCTTTTCATCACAACCTTATATAAACTTTGTGTTTCTATGAGAGAACATTATTAATTTCAGTCTCATTCAGCAGCCCAGTCAGTTAAAGGCTTGTACAATACGCAGCACAAAGAAAAGTCTCGACAGTTTTCTACATCAATAAATGCCAGGATGGGGAGCATAAAAGCAGAATTGCTAACCACTACAGCACAGCGCTGCACAATATTCAAGCTTTACAATAGTTTGTTGTATTTCAAGTGTTATCTTGAATCAGAAGAAATCAGTAGAAACTATTATAAATGGTGAAGTGTCACATCTGAGAGACAAATAAATATTGTGACATTGCAGAAGCTTGTGGAAATGATGCCACAACAAATGCAAATAGACTTAGCCACAGCATGACAGTTACAGTATCAGTAATTATCAGAAATAATGGAAAACAAATGTTAACCTCAGATGTTTGTAGTTCAGCATTGAGTTTGCTTATGTTGGTCTGGTTCTTCTCATTTTCTTCCTGGAGGCTTTTCAGCTGAATGATTGGTGACAAACATTGGTAATATTGATTAGCTTATCTATTAAACACATGATGAAGCTTTTACCAACACATCTACCTCTGCAGTGAGCTTCTGATTTTCCTGTATCAGAGCAGCCTCTTTTTCCTGCAGCTGAGTTTCCTGAGCAATGACCAGAGGGTTACTGAGCACTCCTTCATTCTCAGCTTCTGGCTCTTTAAGAGCTGCACTAAAAGCAGACATGCAGACAGTACTGAGTTAGTATACAGTGCTATAGATTAATGGGAAATAAGAAGATCAGATGTGTCATTATTACATAGGGGTCCTCTCCAATACTTCCTTTAACAGCCTCTTCAGCTCCTGGTTCATCCATCGGTAATCCTTCAGCACAGAAACAACATCAGACAATAAAACACATCCAAACCATCTTTAATTTGCAGATGAACTTTTCAGATAATGACATATATAATGATTTGGGTGACCATGGCTCAGGTGGTAGTGGGTCGTCTTCTGATCGAGAGGTTGGGGGTTCGATCCTAGTACCTGACTATGTGTCGAAGTGTCCTTGGGCAAGACACCAAACCCTAAGTTGCTCCCAGTGGTCGACTAGTGCCTTGCATGGCAGTCCTGTCCCACTGGTGTGTGAATGTGAGAGTGACTGGGTGAATGCGCTATGTAAAGCGCTTTGAGACTGCTTCAGTGTGGGGATAAAGCGCTATATAAATCAAGTTCATTTACTTACAGCTCTACTTCACATCCCACAATGCAAAGTGTGAAACTTTTATGAAATTGTCAAAAACAGTGTTTACAGTGGAGATCAATAAAATATTCTGAGCTGCAATTTCAACCTCTTTTTGAGCAAAGGATTTTTGATTTCCCAACGACCCTGATAAACGGGAATAAGTGGGTCTTAAAATGGATGAATGGATTTTTGATTTATGGGGTCTATACTATGAGTCTCATCCCTAAAGAACGAAGCGCAATTACTCTCAGCGCCACGATTTCTGCAGCGTATGTGCGGCAGTCGGCACTGTTTTAGCGCCGTATCCTCAAATTAATTTGCACTAAGGGTGTAACGATTAATCCATTTGATCGATGAATCGGTTTTTTATTCATACGATCCAACTACATTGATCTATGCTCAGCAAGTTGGCCTTCCGGATGACATTAATCGATCTAACCTTGTTTCAAAGGTAATCAATCGACATCGATACAAGGAAATAACGCATTGGATGTAAGCATGGCAAACTGGATGTGTTTGAAAAACACTAAGTATTAAAGACATTACAGCAGACTCTGTTGGCTCTTTGTGACAGGGAGCGCCAGCAGACAACAAAACAAAAGGGAGAAGCTGGCGAGTGTGTGGAAATACTTTAACACAGATGGAGATATTCTAAAGGAGTCACTCTCTGTGTTTAACATTGCAGCAGCAGCACATGTAGCGTTAGCTCATTAGCATTAGCTCTGCGGAAGCTGCCTCAGGCTTCGCAATTATGTTAAAAAGAAAAGTAGCAGATTCAACCACTGCTCATTTAAGCTGAAAAGATCTGGGTTGCACTTCATTTTCAATATCAACATTGTATTATTTCTATCTTGAAAAAACAAACAGAAGAGTCAGGTAAACCTAATATGTATTTTTAATGAAAACTTTTTAAGTATTAAAAAGGAGAGCAGAAAAGGTTAACATCTTGTTCATTTAAACTTAAGTGTTGGTTGGACTTTATTCAAATAAAATGTGAATAAATGTGCCATTGAATGTTTATTTGTTTGTTTGTGTCCATAATACATATATAGACGATTCCCTTACATTAAACATCAGGAGTCGATGAAAGCTCACCTGCACTGTATAGTATTCAGGTGTGTATTTCAGTCCCACTGGTTGAATTATTTTGGCAAAAAAGTTAAAATTACAAACATGCAGATATAATTACCTCAATGATGTTGGTGTACTTTCCAATGGCGATCTCAAAATGATTTAACTGCAAAGTTTTCTATCACAAACAAAGGCAAATATTTCAATGTGAATGTTAAGATGAGTTGTAATTACTAAGGAGTCATAGTTAGGTCACTCCCTGTGTTCCTACCTGATGAATGATCTCATCCTTTCGCTGCTGCTCTAACTCAACCTGTTCAATCCAACGCTGATGGAACACACAGACTCAGCCACAGCATGGAACAGCATTACTGATAAGTGTATCAGTAATTATCAGAAATATTGGAAAACAAATATCAACCCCAAGTGTTTCCAGGTTTGTGAAGATATCGCGTAGGCAGGTCTGGTTCTTCTCATTTTCTTCCTGTAGGCTTTTCAGCTGAATGATTGATGACAAACATTGGTAATATTGATTAGCTTCCATGTTAAACACATGACCTAGCTTTTACCAACATATCTACCACTGCAGTGAGCTTCTGATTTTCCTGCAGGACACCAAAGTTCAACTTTAAATCAGAGCTCCACACAAGTCATCACAACAAGTGATCTTTTCTTGCATCTTGTGATGTGCCTGGCCTGTGGGCGGCCCATCTTGTCTGCCTTGTCTGCCGCCTCCTCTTTCTGTTCAGGATCCAGCACCTGGCCCAGCCCCTTGTAATCAGCAGCTGCTGATATCAGCTGGGAGCTGTGCTCCTTGTGCCTCTCTCTCTCTACCTGCCTGCATGCCTGTGGTCTGGTGGCCACGTTCTCCAGCCTTTAGTTTTGCACATTTGAGTTTGTATTTTATTTAGTTTTTGTATACCTGTTACTTTATTATTAAATGTACTTCTTTGCACCCTTTTCCTGTGTCACGTCCCCCTTATTTGTTGCGGCCTAGAGCCGGTCGTAACAAGTAGCCGCGTTTTTGTTTAAACCGGTTTTGGGAGCGCTTTTGTCGCAGTATTAGCTCTAGTTTGTTTGTTGGCTGTGCGCCATTTTGAGAGTGAGCTGGTCCTGGCGTCTTGGTGTGACGTGTTCAGTGGGAATTCCCTGTGAAGTCATTTTGTTATTTGGATAGCAGTGCGCGCTTTGTGGGGGACATGTGGGAGGATTTGGTCAGCTGAAGCTGTTGTTAAAGACCCAGAAGGTAAGTGTGTTTTTTTTTAAGTTGCACGGAAAGTTTAAAGGTGGGGAATCCCTTTTAGGTTTAGCGGTGTTTCCCAACAGGGGTTTCACTGCATTTCTGTGTTTAGTGTGGAAGTTAAGAGCGGGTCGCAGCTTCCATTTTCTTCCCTTCCCTACATCGGCTTGGGAGCGCGCCGCGGTTACGCTTGGTTGCCAGTTTGGTGGTCCTGTGTACCGACGGTATCTGGCGCATAAGAACCCACCGCCACACTTCCCAAAGACTAGGGTTGAGTTAGTAAGTTTTTGGACTAGGTAGTTTAGCGGGATTTCCTCAGCTTTGTATCTGTGCATTTGTAAATTAACATTTAAGCTTCTGGGGTCTTTTTGAGTTTGTTAGTTATGGATGAAATGGTGGAGGATTTTGTTGAGGCACCATGTGTAGATGGTCTGGATCTGTCACGGGCGTGTGTGGGTGCAGACCCAAATGCAGGGACGGAGGCGGAGCTCAGGTGCATCATACCAGTATTTATTGTTCTCAAAGGCATGGTCAGTCCAGGGAGGCACCCAAGAAAAACAACAAAAGTAAAACCAAGAACCAAAGTCACAGCAAGAAGCAACAGCAAGTAGCAATGTCCCAGCACTGAAGTGACCCCAAGCCTCCACATTTATACTCAGCTAATCCATTGCAGCTGGAGGCCAATCAGCAGGAGAAAGCTGCTGGAAGGGAGTCCACGATCTCCTGCCTGCCCTCCAAAATAAAAGCCCATCGTGACAGGATCTCTGCACTAAAAAGCAGTTAATTAGTATAACAGAGTATTATGAGATTGATTTGGGTGATACTAAAAAAATGAAAGGTATCATAAAAAATAATTTAAAGGAAAAGTTGTTTGAAATGAACATTTGTAAGATAGAGGAGCATGAGGTAGGTTTAGTCTCACCTGTGGTTGCAACTGGTTTGACATTTGAGCAGCAGAAAGAGCTACTTTTGTTGAAACTATAGGCAGAACATGAGAAGGAGAAAATGAAGCAGGGTTTGGAAATTGCTAAGCTGGATTTGGAGCGGCAGAAACTGGATTTGAGGAGACAAGAGGTTCAGAGTGCTTCTAGATCTGGGGAACACACAAAGGATGAGCTGTGTGATTTGAAGTTTGTTCCTCAGTTTAATGAGAGGGATCCTGAAACGTTTTTTGCCCTGTTTGAGCATTTAGCAGAGGCTCGTGGTTGGTCTGAGGCTATGCGTGTGCAGATGCTACAGTGTGTTTTGGTAGGTAAAGCGCAGCAAACGATATCAGGTTTGAGTGGTGCTGATGGTGCTACATATTTGGATGTTAAAGCTGCAGTACTGAAAGCATATGAGCTTGTACCGGAGGCTTACAGACAACGTTTTCGAGGTTGGAAACGTGGAGATAAGTCACATTTGGAGTTTGGACGTGATTTGGTGGTACATTTAGAGAGCTGGTGTTCGTCAGCTGGTGTTAAAACTCTAGAGGATTTGAAGGAGCTTATGTTGCTGGAGCAGTTTGAAAACTCTGTAACTGTTATGGAGGCAGCTGCATTAGCGGATGATTATTATCTGACACATTCAATGGGCAATAGAAGTAGTTTTGGTTCTCGTGAAAATGGGTCTAATTTTTCAAAACCACCAGGAGAGATTGGAAGTGGCCGGTTTTCACGTGACGCTGAGAAAATTTGTAATTATTGTCACAAACATGGGCATTGGAAGAATGATTGTTATATGTTGAAGGCTTGTTTCGAGCAGAAGTCACCTGATCGTAAACCGGTCATGTGTGCAGTGTCTGTTATGGTTCCTACAGTGGTGGAGCCAGAGTTAAAGTTTTTCCTACCGTTCATTACAGAGGGGTATGTCTCCTTGGTCGGCAGTGATGAGCGTGTGCGGGTTAAGATTCTGCGCGTCACAGGGGCAGTTGATTCATTTATTGTTGCATCTGTGTTACAGTTTTCAGAAAAAACCTTTACGGGCGCTGAAATTCCTGTTGTGGGAATGGGTTTAAGTGTCCTAAATGTGCCTCAACATAAAATGGTACTGGACTGTGATTTCTTCCAGGCTGAAGTGTCCATAGGTGTCCGTCCAGCGTTGCCAGTAGATGGCGTTACGATGATATTGGGCAATGATATTGCAGGTGGGCTGATGTTCCTCCTCCAGTCCAAGTGTCCAGTGCTCCTGTGGTATGTAATGAACCTGATGAAAATGAGAGGCAGTTTCCTGACGTGTTTAGTACCTGTGTAGTTACACGTTCAAAACTATTGAAAGCTAAAAGTAATGAAATGGTTGGGGTGTCTAACTGTGATGTCACAGTGTCTTGTTATTCCCTGGTCGGTGACACACGATGATCTGGTGAAGGAGCAGAAGTCTGACGTCACCTTAAGTGAGCTTTTTGATTTGGTTTGTTGTTCATCTGAAGTTGCAGATCGTCCTTGCTGTTACTTCCTGCGTGAAGGAGCATTGATGAGGAAGTGGACACTTCAGATGGATGGCTTTGGAGGTGATCCTGTGTACCAGGTTGTGGTGCCTTTAAAGTTTCGTGATACTGTGTTACAAATATCTCACGACCAGTGCGGCCATCTTGGGATCTGGAAAACCTATGATCGAGTGTTGAGGTATTTCTTTTGGCCTCGCTTGAAGAGAGATGTGTCTGTTTACTGTAAGTCCTGTCACACATGTCAGTTGACTAGTAAGCCAAATCAGACTTTGCAATTGGCTCCATTGAATCCTATTCCAGCAATAGGACAGCCATTTGAACATTTGATTATAGACTGCGTTGGTCCATTGCCGCCAGCTAGGTCTGGTGTACAGTATTTGTTGACTGTGATGTGTCAAAGTACACGTTATCCGGCTGCGTTTCCTTTGCGCAGTATTACGACAAAGAATGTAGTGCGTGCATTGTCATTTCATTTCTGTATTTGGTTTTCCTTGTATCGTCCAAACTGATCGGGGATCCAATTTTTGCTCAAAGATGTTTGCACAAGTGTTGAAGCAATTAAAAATAACTCACAACCTTTCCTCTGCTTATCATGCACAGAGTCAAGGTGCTTTGGAAAGGTTTCATCAGACTCTAAAATCAATGTTGCGTTCTTTTTGTGTCCAGATGCGAGGAGACTGGGAAGAAGCCCTGCCCTGGATGTTGTTAGCAGCACGGGAAGTGGTCCAGGAGAGCACAGGGTTTAGTCCTAATGACCTTGTGTTTAGCCATAAAGTTCGTGGCCCTTTGGCACTGTTGAAAGATAATTGGAGTGAATCAGATCCTCCAAGTAATTTGATTGATTTTGTGAATGGGTTTAGATACAGGTTGTATACAGCTCAGGAAGTGGCTAAAAAGCATTTAGCTGTGGGCATTGCACTTTTTCAGGGTGTATGTGGGATCTGGGCCCATAACTGTTTTTACAGATCACAACCCCCTGACGTTCCTCAGCAGTCTCCAGTCTCCCAACCAACGACTGATGCGCTGGGCTCTGCACCTCCAGGCGTATCAACTGGAGATTCGTCACATACGGGGCCGGGAGAACCTGATGGCGGATGCCCTCTCCAGGGCTCATTGATGTCATTGGACGCGTGTGACTTCAACCCACCGTGCAAGCTACGCCGGGACGGCACGGTGGGAACCCCGATGTCCCAGGGGTGTAAACTAAAGGTGCACCACTATCCTGGGGCCCCTTTCTTGTGGGGGGGGGGTGTGTGTGATGTGCCTGGCCTGTGGGCAGCCCATCTTGTCTGCCGCCTCCTCTTTCTGTTCAGGATCCAGCACCTGGCCCAGCTGCTGATGTCAGCTGGGAGCTGTGCTCCTTGTGTGTCTCTCGCTCTCTCTACCTGCCTGCATGCCTGTGGTCTGGTGACCACGTTCTCCAGCCTTTGGTTTTGTACATTTGAGTTTGTATTTTATTTAGTTTTTGTATACCTGTTACTTTATTATTAAATGTACTTCTTTGCACCCTTTTCCTGTGTCGCGTCCCCCTTATTTGTTGCGGCCTAGAGCCGGTCGTAACAATCTTCTTTCAAGCATAAATTCAAATTGAAAAGCTTGTGATTATTACACACCATCTTGTTCATCTTTTGCACATTCATTTTATCTGCATTAAGTAACCTGCTTGTCTCTGCAGACTGGAGAAGCTCCTCAGTGAAAAAGCTCACAATGAAGCAGACACACACACACACGTTAATTACCATTAACTGTGATGAGTATATTTCTAAATCAGTATTTTACTTGTAGTTAAGTACGTTTTAAAAGAAGTAAAGCAATGTTTAACTTCTACACCCAATCATTACTGAGTAAATTATTTTTTTTACGTTTTTTAAATGATCAACGGACATTGTGAAACTACAAAAAATGAAATGACCAGACAAAAACCAAATGCATCACATCATAGGCAACCAACCAGATTAACATAATGCACCGCACCAAAACACCACTGAATGCTGGTTGTCATCTCAGTTTTATAGTTCAGAAATTTAGCTATACTTAGAGCCTGAGAATGTACTTTTATTTTGAATTGAAGTCATTGGTGTTAATTTTATGTATTTAAAAAAAAAAAATAAAAATTACATTTTGACAAATCTTTTATTTTATACAGATGCCTTGGTGAAAAATAAATTAAGTTCCATTTGTTGAAAATTTGGTCTCCAGTTTTTTTCCAAAAGTGCTTGGATCGGACTGAACGGGGAATCAGCAGCTAGGTCTGGTCCCGTCGAGTCCATATATGTGCACCATTCCTGAGTCCAAATTGTGCCTGCTAGAGACCCTAAAAGGAACCTCAGACACTACTCATGTATATGCACAAAGGCCCCAAAACGGCCAGTTCTTAGGAGCGGCCATGAAAGTGACTTTTCAGAGGACCAAAAATCTGAAAAACAGACGAGGTTGTGAAAATAAACCTCAAATACTATGTTGTTGGGGTTCTTAGAACAATTTGAGATGGTGAAAAATACCATATTACTGGACCTTTAACCCTACCGTTTGTGTTGTACATCACTTTGGATAAACTCGTCTGCTAAATGAAATTGTAATCTTGTAATCTACCTTGTAGAATATTGGCATATCTGATCTTGGCCAAAAATCCAAAACTGTGCATCCCTAATATTTACGTTGTATGTTTATTGCAATAACAGACCTTTTGATTTGCTCCGTCCGCAGCTCTGACAACTCCTTGTCAGCGAGCTCCAGCAATTGTTTCACCTCGGTCAGCTCCTTCAGATGACTCCGTCTGTGCTTGAGCTCAGCTATCTGCTCCATCAGCTGTCCTGGAAAACTACACACACACACACACGAGGTTAATTATCATCCACTGTGGTGTGTGAATGTGTTTAGCAGTCGTCATTCACAAGTTTTCCATACTTAAGGCCATGGATACTGACTGTTGGATACTTGGCCCTGGTACTGCTACTGGTACTGGTACTACTGGAGGTGGAAGAAGAAAAACAGCTGTTACTTTAAATAGAGTTTGCATTTTCTTGGGGGTGTTCTCCGGATACCAAGGATTCCTCCCTTTAGTACGAACTCTCCCCTTTTTCCACAAAGTAAACTACACAAACAAAACAACACTAAACCCAACATTAGACACACAACATGTAGCATTGGAGGTGATCTGCTTTCACTATTGTAAGAACCACGGTTGTGGTCAATTATAATTGCAATCGCGTAATTGATAATTAATTACAATTGTGGCATAATTATAATTGTTACTATAATTGAAAACATCTGTTGCTGTTGTAATCATAATCAGTGTTGGGAACGTTACTTTAAAAAAGTAATTAGTTATAGTTACTCACTACTTGTTCCAAAAAGTAACTGCATTAGGAACTGAAATTATCACAGGTATACAGAAGAACTCAAATGCAACGCAGGAAGGACTAGACAGATACTGAAATATCAAAATAAGATTAGATAAACGGGCCCCACCCAAAACAAGGAAGATAACTGAAATATTCCCCACTCGGATTTGTTTTTTAATAAAGAACTCAGATTCCACACTTAATAATCAAACTCAGGAACTCTCAATACCCCACTTTAATAATCAAACTCAGGAACTCTCAATACCCCACTTTAATAATCAAAACTCAGGAATCAAAACTCTCAATTCCCCACTTTTATAATCAAACTCAAGAATTCTCAATCTTTCTAGGAGCTTGAAGTCTCTCTTAACGGGTTGACCATCTAGCAAGAGACTGACAGAACAGAGGGAGTATATATAACCTCCTCCAACCTGACGAGGGAATGAGGAGCAGCTGTGGAGAGCAGGAAAACTGGGCAGGCAGGAAAACATGGACAGGAGCAGGCAAAACCAAGGAACAGGGAGTGAATAAGGAGGTAAACCATAACTAACTAAGCAGACTCATGACAGAAATACTCTATAATAAAAGTAACTCATTAATAAGGAAAGTGACTATTTGCATTACTGTAAAAAAAAAAAAAAGTTGCTATATGTCAAAGAATTCAGATTTTTTAGATGTGTGTCATTGTGAGGTGCTTCATTAAATTTGAGTTGTTTACAACGGATGTCGACAACTTTTCATCGGATGCTCAACGCTCGCCATCTCTGCTGCGTCATCAAATCTGTAGTGTGTGTGTTTGTGTGTGTTGTCACATGAGTAAAAACACTGGCTCTGATTGGCTACCATGGAACATGACGCCGCCTTAGCCAATCATAATAGCTCACCTTGTTTATAACCCACCTCCTCACAACAGCTGAGGAAGAAGCCGGGGATGCTTTCGGATCACAGTTTATTTAATCAATGCATGTAACGCACCACATTTAACGTTCAGTAACAATAACGGCGTTGTAACGGCATAAGTAAGTAATTAGTTAGATTACCCCGTTACTGAAAAACAAACACCATTACATAACGCCGTTATTTTAAACGCCATTATTCCAAACACTGATCATAATTGAATTGTAATTTAGTTAAGATAATTCACTGTAATTTTAATTGGCATGAAAAGTCTCTAAAAACTGAAATTTAATTAAAAAGCAAAACTGTGGAACCATGTTACAGTTCAATGTTTCACACATACGTAGTTAACAGTCAATAAAAAATGTTTCATATCCAGTTCTCCCACTACATTTCAGTTTGCTTGAGTATAATTTTTTTATCTTAAAAAATAAATAAATAAATCAAATTGAGGGGTATACTGATAGGAAAAAAACATTTTGATGGATAAGGAAGCCTAACAAGGTAAACAAGAAATGAAAAACAAATGAAATGTAAGATAATATTCTATTTTGTATTTTACAACTGATTTACTGTAATGGGTCAAACGGACCCGTTATCATTAGAGTTGTTAACAGACAAGAGGAATGTCGCGTTTTATGGAGATAGTTATTTAAGGCTCAGTAATTGTGATTAATTGTAATTGAGAATGTAATTATAATTTAGTTTTAAGGGAAAATAATAATTGTGTTTTCAATTGTAATTCATTGGAGGAAAAGCTCGGTCATTATAATCGTAACTTACTAATATATATTGTATATAACTTAATAAAAATGAGTTATATGAAAAGTTACCAGAACTTTCTCCAGACACTTTTAGCTCTGGACAGGAAACAAGCGCCAAAAGAATATGAAACGTTGTCAGAGCATTTTTCTAGAGACTCTCAGACATCTAACAAAAACAAACATACCCCATAGGACAGGGGTCACCAACACGGTGCCTGTGGGCCCCAGGTAGCTCGCATGGACTATGTGAGGGGCTCTCAGGGGCTCTAGTTACCAATGAGCTCCATCAAAAATGTGATTTACTTTCCAGGATTGAAACACAAAGATAAATACATAATGACAGATGTATTTAGTACTTAGTAGAGTTAAATACTGCTGATAAAGATTTAGTATTAAATTAACATCTATAAGTGTGTGTTTTCACTGAAACATTACGATAAATCTTTTTAAGTGTTACAAATTTGGTGTATGGGTTGTGGTATGTTATATGTAATATGATATATAAGATTACATTTTTTTTAAACGCAAAGTGTATTTCTGTAAAATACGACAATTGTTACATTTTACAAATGTTATGTTATACAATTAGTTAAAAGTTTATTAGTAGCTAGGAAAATAAGATGATCATTTGCTATGAAATGTAATGAAAATGAAACAATTGCATAAAGTAAAATATAAAGTGTTGCATGTTGAAACTTAAGAAAGGCTAGCTGTAAGTTAAAATGGTAAGCAATGTTTATCATCTTCATCTTAAAATGAAACTGTGAACATTTGGTATTTAAGAAGCGCTTTTCTAACTGGTAGCCCTTCAAACTATACAATACTATACAAACTCAGTTTCAGAAAGGTTGGTGACCCCTGCCATAGGAGAACAGGCCAATAATTGTCATGGAAACTAGCATTTGCGGATGGAGCCGACGACAGCCTGGCAGACATCAAAGTCTTTGGCTCTTTCAATGATGCGGCTGATGACAAAGTCGACCTCTCTGCTGAGTGCCTGGTGCAGCGGCTGCTCCTCGCACGGCTCAGGGGTGTCGTACCAAGGCAGGACCAGCTGAGCGTATGCACACTCAAACACTGTGGGCAGCAATCACAACAGGAGTCACACAGGAACAAGCACACTCACCTACTCTGACAGCAGCAGCTTTCATCCCTGCCTGATGAAATCCAAGCTTTGCCCTTTCTATTTTACCAGTGAATGACTTCTGAAGATCAGAGCTTATAGAAAATAATGTAATTTAAGAATCCAGTGCACATGTTCACATAAGATAGATGTAACAATTCATTTTGAAATAATAAGGAAATGTTCCTAGTTCCTTTTTGGACTTTTTTATTTACAAATTCAACAGTAACAGTAAAATTCCTTAATAAAATACTATATTTTCTTGTAATTCATTGAAACAGGATTATTTTACACAGTTTTATACAGTTTTATCACACTTCTGACAATAGAAAAAATAATTAGCTATGTTTTTAAAAAAGACACTGTATTTACTTACTATAAGTATTTAAGTAATCACATAAAAGTTGTAGTTTAACTAAATTCCACTCATTGTTTTGAATTTGTAGATTAACCCTTAGGCAACCAATGTTCGAGATGCATTTAATTCAGAATTAAAATCGGAATACATCAGCCACCTAATTGGGATTTAAGTTTAATTCAGAATTATATTTTAATTCAGAATTAAGTGTTCACAAGGTCAGTTTAAAGAGGATTTAACTTTTGTTCTGAATTAAAAGGAATTAAAGCCCTCATGTAAACGTGGCCATTTAGGGGTTCAGGAGAGCCAGCTGTAACACACATGAAAACGCATATGAAATTATGGAGAGGGTACTTATGATATGAAAAGGGGGTGCACATTATTTGACAAAAAGCGAAGGGGGTACTCTGGACAAAAAAGATTGGAAACCACTAACAGACTTTGCTTCTCAGAGGGGTCTATTCTCCCATGCGCATTAGTCAGAAAAGCCACGCAGCGGCTAACTTGATACTACCACCAGGACTCTGCCACTTTTCCAAACTAGTGCTGCAGGTCTTGTGAGACTACAGGACATGGATCTAGTAATTCATGCCCTTGGACATATTGGCATACTAACGTACTACTCATACTAAGTCTGACGTCAAAATTAGTATGTAGTGCATTTACATTAGATAGTATGAAAAGATTGAGTACGCGAGAAATACCCGAATGTATACTATATCAGTATTATGAAAAAAATGACTTTATAATGGTTTTGCGAGAGTGATATACATTCTTTTAGCCTCATTCAGAGGCCCAAAGTTGAAAAAGTTATGTTTCCTTCCTTTCTTGTTATTCTACATTTTGTAAAAAGTCAGCTCTAAACGGGCGAGTTGGTCACATCGTCACATCGTGGAAACTTCTCCTTATAATCCTGGCTCGTCCTACCTTATAAGAATGAGAGGGTTTGTGACAACGTGACAGAGCATTTGGACAAAACAGTGGACTTGTTAGGATCTGTTATTGTTTGTGTTTAGCTCTTGTGGTTCTCCTTTAGGTTTTCTGAGAGTCTTTGTTTAATGTTTTCGATTCTGGCCTCCTGTGTTAACTGTTGTCTTTGTGTTCCAGACCTTCCTGTTCGTGTCTCCACCTCCCAGTGATGTCAGTGTGTTTGGGTTGCGAGTAATTAACTGCCTCATGTTTTACACCCAGGTGTGGCCCATTCCAAATCAGGCCTCCTCCACTATTTAGCTGAGTGCTTGGACATAGAATGATTGCTGGTTCGTCATCAATGTTACCCTCCTCGAGTCCTGCTGCGTTTTGTTCCCCTACTCCCTGGTTTGAATTTTTGTTGTTTGAGAATTAAAATGGACTATTATTACCAACGTTATCCTTGCCTGCTGCCTCCACCTGTTTCTGCATTTGGGTCCACATCCACACACAATGACAGGACTATTACCTTGAATTAGGGCTGCTCGATTATAAAAAAATAATAATAATCACGATTATTTTAGTCATTTTAAATCATGATTATTCAACTGATTTGTCAACCAAAAATGTATTTATTTCTTGTACAAAAAAAACAAAATATATTCTTTAAACATAAATAAAATCCTTCAAACATTAAAAGTATGTTTACTTTTGCACAAAACAAAACACTTCTTGCACGTGATGTGTCTTTGCTCTAAGTCTTCACCATCAAATCCAAAGTGTTCCCATAGAAGAGAATTTGACTTGACATTTGTTTACCAAGTGTTTTTGCTGCGTTTCTCCTGCCATGTTTCAAGACCACTAGCAAACAACTTTCCTCGTGTTGGCCTGCAAGCTAGCTTTGGCTTTGAGATGGGCGGGGCGGAGAGAAGGAGCTTGCATGTGCATGGATTAAACAACTCAAAGTTAGTATTATTAACATGTGTGTGCCAATCTCACAATTATTTGTAGATGTCCGAAAGAGTGGGTTTGTTTTATTGAGCAAATAAAACATACAGTGGGGCAAAAAAGTATTTAGTCAGCCACCAATTGTGCAAGTTCTCCCACTTAAAAAGATGAGAGAGGCCTGTAATTTTCATTATAGATATACCGCAAAAAAAAAAAAAAAAGATCCAGAAAATCACATTGTAGGATTTTTAATGAATTAATCGGTAAATCAAACAAAGGCTAACATCAGTAACACACTAGGCCGCCAGCGACTCAAATCCTGCAGTACCAGAAGTGCCCCCCTGCTTAAGACAGTACATGTCCGGGCCTGAAGTTTGAAGTTTGCTAGAGAGCATTTGGATGATCCAGAAGAGGATTGGGCGAATGTCATATGGTCAGATATAAAAAAAAAAAATAGAACTTTTTGGTAAAAACTCAACTCATCGTGTTTGGAGGAGAAAACACCATACCTAGTGTAAAGCATGGGGGTGGTAACATCATGCTTTGGGGCTGTTTCTCTGCAAAGGGACCAGGACAACTGATCCATGTAAAGTAGAGGTCTCATTCTCACGGTTTATATCGGCTAATGTCCCACTGTCCCAACAGATAGTAAACGCCCCACTGGCGATCGCCTTTTTTCCACTCTCTATCGCGGTACTTTCTACCATCTACAAATGTCATGATGTTCATGTCATCACAAAATACATGAACATTGAGTGCAAAAAGAAAAGCAATTGCTGCCGAGTGGTTCATTATCCGCCTTGTTGTTGCCGGAAGAAAAAGCGAAAAGGACGTTCTCCGTGTGTCTGGTTGGCTAAACACGTGACTTTAACTTTATTGCTTTAAAAAAAAAAAAAAACTTTATTAGGAGAGCGACAGCAATTAGCCGACATCATGTCATGTTCAAAGCCTGCAGTGAGAGAAAGGTTGGTGATGAGCACAGGCTATTTCTTCCTCACACTGAAAGCACGCCACCGCTAACAGAGTTAAAACAGAATTTTTGGTCACGTTTTTAACATATATAATGGAAAGTTTATTGTTTACTTACTGCTGAAAGAGACATGAGACAACGAAGTTTCTACACAATACAAGCAATGAGCTGAGCTCCTCTTCTCCAGCAGCTGTGAGCATGCATGTGAGTGAGACGGAGCACAGAGGAGAGGGGCGGAGGGGGTAAAGGCGGAGCCATCGGGGAGGCTTCATTCAAAATCATGCTAGCTTTCAAAAATTGCCTACCCTACTTTTAAAGAACCGTTAGTAATGACGTTCATGAAGATTTAAATTTTTTAAAGTTTTTTTGTGGAATACCTGATGCGGCCCAGCCTCACCCAGACTCTGCCTACTGTGGCCCCCAGGTAATTTGAGTTTGAGACCCCTGGTGTAAAGGAAAAAATGAATGGTGCCATGTATCGTGAGATTTTGAGTGAAAACCTCCTTCCATCAGCAAGGGCATTGAAGATGAAATGTGGCTGGGTCTTTCAGCATGACAATGATCCTCATAGAAAATCTTTGGAGGCAGTTCAAAGTACGTGTTGCGACAGCCCCAAAACATCACTGCTCTGGAGGAGATCTGCATGGAGGAATGGGCCAAAATACCAGTAACAGTGTGTGAAAACCTTGTGAAGACTTACAGAAAACGTTTGACGTCTGTCATTGTCAACAAAGGGTACATTAAAGTATTGAGATGAACTTTTGTTATTGAGCAAATAGTTATTTTCCACCATAATTTGCAAATAAATTCATTAAAAATCCTACAAATGTGATTTTCTGGATTTTTTTAATTCATTTTGTCTCTCATAGTTGAGGTATACCTATGATGAAAATTACAGGCCTCTCATCTTTTTAGGTTGGAGAACTTGCACAGTTGGTGGCTGACAAAAAAAAATGCAGCACCTCACATCTTTCCTCTGAAGTAAATAAAGGGAGTTGTTCATAGTGGTTATTCAGTCCAATTTCCCAATTCCACTCCGATTATTGAAGTCTCTATTGGAGTTTTCTGTGTACGACTGCATGAAGACTCTCAGAGCATTTGTTATCTTTGTTCTTTAGTGATGGCAGAAATTGTGCAATGTGACGATGACTTGACGTTTTTACTGCATTGCAGTGTGTAGGACATTGACTTGCCACTTTATGATAAAACAAATCCATACAAGGACTAGCCACTACATTGTAATGACTTGCATAACAATTTACACCTTTAATGCAAAAACCAACCCTGTTGATACCTGGATGAGAGGCCATTGACAAGCTATAAAGTTGAGCTGCAGTATCCAGCTCTCAGACATAAGCAGATCAGTAGCAAGACGGCCTCCTTGACAATGGGTCCATTTGGATTAGGCCAGAAATGATTCGTAGAATTAAACCAACAAAATCGATTCAGAAAATGAGTCGAAGCGTCGTATTTATGAGAGTCAATGAATCGTCTTTTAGACCACTGGGTCTGGTTTTTGCTCTTTAACACACTGCACTCTGCTCGCCAGAATGATTTTAATGGAACACCACTGCCCCACTTCAAAATGTGGCAAAAAAAGATTGCACTGTGCAGTGGTTTTATTGCAGAGCAGTTTTAGCATTTCATAGCAGCACTTAGTCCAGCAGCAGCTCGACTGGAGGACCCATTAAACGGCAGATTTATCAAAAAAAAACCACAGGTCAGGTTTATTATTTATCTTTGCAAAACACTTATTCTTAATTAAGCTGCAGATATGGGTCTAAAACCATAGCTTTTCAGTTTAATTGCATATCAAACTAAAGTGACCATGAGTGGAAACATACAATCACCAGTATTGTACCTTCTTGTAGTTTTAAGCATTTCAAAATTAATATGCTTTATATGTTGATATATGAAAATCACTGAAAGCAGAAATAGAAAAATGAAAATAAATTGCATAATTAATATGATAATTAATACTATAAAAAATAATATTAAAATAATACAATATAATATTAAAAAAACGAATAGCAATAATACTTACAAATTACAGTAATGTTCTTTTATTTTGCTTCAGACTCATTAAACATTGGATGTGAGGTTAAACCGTCTTTTGTGCCATAGGATGGTGGCACAAAATCGTAGTATTTTAAATACTAAAATATGAAATGTTATTGTTGAACTTGGGAGGGGGGGGGGCGCTTTTTTTTAAAATCTGAATTTGGATATAAAGGCACTGTTTAAACACTGTAGTTGTTTATTTGAGCAATATTTCTTATTATGCCTATATAGAAGTAATGCCTATCTAAAAGGTCATGTGAGTTTATTTCTTTCAATTCTTCTGTACAAATGTGTGATTTCTCTTAGAATGAATTGATTAAAAAAATGGTCAGATGAATCATTGCCCTTGACCTTCATGTGATGGTAGAGTACTGGGATTCATCGGAAATAACCAGGACCTCCAATTACTCCGAGTCCTATTCTGATTGAAAGTTGTAACATTCCCAGTTGTAGTGATTCAGCTCTTTTGAATGCACAGGGGCCATTAAATGGGCCATGACTGTGTAGTTTAATACACAATCTGAAATGCACTACATGATGGTAAATGGACTTGATTTATATAGCACTCAACATGCTAATCACTGAGGATGAGTACATGCTTCACCCATCCATTCTACACACAAGCTGGCTGTAACCCTCCAGTGATTTTTAAACTTTTAAATCAGTGTGTGTATAAACACTGTGTGTACTCGGTAGTTAACATGTCTTAATAAGTGTCGTGTATGGATGTACAGTATGAGCAGTCAGATCGTGTCACAGTGTCGGTCCGTATAGTGTGAGAATATGAATCGTAAGCTGCGCACATTCATTTAAGCTGGATCGCTGAGTTCAATGATTTAAAATAAATAAAATCACAGCGTGTGCCGCCTTTAGAGGAGAAAAAGCCAAAAGTGACACATTGTGCAGCTGTTTGTTAATAAATGTGCTTGTGTGGCATTTTAATCAGCAAATTTAACCCAGAATTGTCTCTCTGGTAAGACTTTATTTAGTTAAAAATATTGAGATTTATATCGTATATTGCTATTTTGAGAAAAAATATTGAGATTAGAGTTTTGGTCCATATTGCCCAAATATATATATACATACACAGATATATATATACACTTCTGCTTAGATCAGATACCTGGAAGTTCACTACTAACTACTAACTACAGTTAAAAAGTAATTTACAAAAAGATGAGCCCTTTAAATCAGCCCTGCAAATCTAATACTAAGTAAACATGATAAACTGTGCTGCAGACCAAAACCTCAATATAGGCTACTTCCTGTTTGAAACATGTCAAAGATTGATGACACGCCATGCACGGAGGCTGTTTTTCACATTTTCTTCCTTAAGGCCCCTCCTCATGGTAATATGAGCTTTGGCAGCAGCTGTGTCTAAATCTAACTGTCCTTTTCAACTGTGTCAAGTCCAAACAGAGCAGAAAACAAAAAAAAGAAAAAAAAAGCTGCTGACAAAACATTTATAAGGAAACCACATGTAAAACATCCTGCACAGACAGACACGAATAAAGAGCTTCACCTTGCTGCAGAGACTTCTTCACATGTGGATACTGAGTCTCCAGGAGTTCAGCTTCAGTTTGTCCATCATTCTGATCCAGCCCTTCATCTGCATGCTGCTGCAAATACATGGAAGATTTCCCAAAATGCAACAGGGTCAAATTGGTAAAGTTAGGAAGTGTTTTTCAACAAAAAAATATAAATGAATGTAGGTTTCCAGGGAAAAGCCCTTCAGGCTACAAACAATGACTTCTACATTTGTCAGGTATTCAACACATCACTGCTCAGGCATTTGAGCAAAAACAGCAGGAACATTAGATTAGTTTTTAAATGCAACACTAAAATAATACATCTGTAAGAAATCATGTGTGGTGTACAACTAATAATACCACATGAATTCATCGTTTGTACCTTCGACTGTAACAAATCAATTAAATGAAGTGTAACTTCACTTTTATAGATGTGTGTGAGGGAAACAGGAAAAAGAAGTGAAGGAACAGTGAACACCACCTGCAGCGGGCTTTCCTCTGACTCCTCTTCGGTTTGAGTGGCACTTTCTCGGCCGCTGTTTCCAAACAGGAGCGGAGAGAACAGCCAGAGGACGAAGTAAGCCACGTACTGGGACAGAGTGCGACCACAGTCCGACCAGTACCACACCAAGCCCAGGATCAGGGCGATGGAGGACCGTCACAACAACATCTTCCTCCGCGCTCAGAGCTGCTCAAAGCTCGGTGTGAGCCGCGGGCTGCTGCCGCTCACGGCTACCTCCACATCCACATATCCAGCTAGCGGGAAAACAAGAGCTTTCTCCCGGCTGGAAGTCAAACAGTGACGGCAGAAAAATACACAAACTTGATTGAAACGCAGAGCTGTGATTGGCTGCGGGAAGCCTCGCGTGTCTGCTGCTGATTGTAGCAGGATGCCATCTACAGGTCACAGCTTTAGCTGACAGGCCCCCACAGATAGGGCCCCCACAGATAGGGCCCCCACAGATAGGGCCCCCACAGATAGGACCCCCACAGATAGGGCCAGCACAGATAGGACCCCCGATAGGGCCCCCACAGATAGGACCCCCACAGATAGGACCCCTTTAACAACGGCACACTTCTTAGAAGGACCCCAGCACCAGAAGAAGGGGTGTGAAGGCCCTATTTCTTTCTTTCTCTTTCTTTCTGTTTTTTTTCTTTCTGTCTTTCTTCTCTTTCTTTTTTCACTGTCTCTCTTTTTTCTCTTTCTTTCTATCTTTTTCACTTTCTTTCTTTTCTCTTTTTATTTCTTTCTTTTTTTCTCTTCTTCTTCTTCTACATTTTAAATCAGAATACAAAGGCACAATAACACAATCTTGCACTTACTGGGGAAGTGAACATAGGAATAAACAATAAAGAAAAAAGAGGAAATACAGGCAGAACTGAAAAAGGCAGTATGGGCTATGGGAGGAATGGGAAGTTTAGGAGAAAACGCAGTGAAAATGTGAAACGACAACAAATTCCATTAGATGGCGCACTTGTACATTGATCGTGTTTGAAACACATTCAAATACACCACCTACACAATAAAGAAGAGGGTATGTGTGGTGTTTAAATCAGAAAGGGTGTTAATCTTAAAAGAAGCATAAGAATGCCTATACAAGTATAGAGTGCTGTGTTATCTGTTCCACCTGTAGGGGCAAAAAAAGCTGTATTGGGAGTTGTGCAGCCGTTTATAGAGGAAGAATGCTGCAGCCTGTGTGTGGTGTTGTCTGAATAAAAAGATACAGAATCATCATCAGACGAGGATGGGATTTATCTTTTACGGATGAAAAGAGTTTTATATTGGAAGTAAAACTCCGTTGAGAAGGGAGAAAGCATGTTGGTTATGGCGGCATTAGGGAAAAGTGAGGATTTTCACTTCGATGAAAGCGAAGAAGGATTTGAAGCTTATTTAGAAAAGTTGGAGCAGTTCTTTGTTGGAAAACGGGCTGATGTTTGGTGGTGAAAAGTCAAAGGCAGTATTCCTGACATTTGTGGGCAGAAGGAACCACAATCTGCTTATGGACTTGTGTGCGCCATTTTAATTGTCAGAGAAAAAAACTGTTGGAGTTAATTGATTTGTTTCATGCACATTTTGTGCCGAAGACAAACTTCATTGCAGAAAGATACAAGTTTAACTCCAGGAACCAGCAAGAAGGTGAGTTCTTAAGTGAGTACATGGCTAGTTTATGGAAGCTGGCATCCACATGCAAATCTGGGACATTTTTAGATGATGCTCTCAGAGATAGATTTGTATGTGGGGTTCAAAGTGCAGAACTGTGTGACGACATGTTGAATGACGCCCACACAAAAGCTTTAACACTGGCAGCAGCGTATGATATGGGACTGGCACATGAAGTGAATAAACAAAATGCACAACAGTTGGCACAAAAGTCGTTCAGGAGTAACGCCATTACTTTGGCAGCCACGCCGAAGAAAAACGCAGACAGGAAACCTTGTTATCGATGTGCTGAAAAAGGGCACAAACCAGATGAATGTCGTATAAAAAGACGTGGAATGCCACGCCTGTAAGAAAAGAGGGCACATTGCCAAGGCCTGCCGTTCCCGACCTGAAGGAAGAAACGATAGACAGACCAAATGGACCAAGCACCTGGACGCTTCCGCTCAAGGGAGGGACCATGATTGGAGTAAAGTACCTGCAACGCCGGTGGAGGAGCACACCTCTAATGAGGATCCACAGAAGGAGGTCGACTCACCGCCCACAGAGCCTGCAACTCGGGCCGTGCGGCCAAAATGCCAGAACGCAGGGACAGCAAAGACTCACTCAACACCAGCACCGGGCTGTGTTACAGAGTACCGGACAGGTAATATCAGAGATGTTCAACTGTTTTCATTAGAGACTAGAGGTAAGGACTCCTGCTCTGAAAGTGATGTACAGATTGAAAAACCTTACTATTTATATGTGAGACTCAACGAGAAACGACTAAAAATGGAAGCAGACACAGGAGCTGCTGTGTCTGTAATCTCTGACAAACTGTACAAACGTAGGTTTAAGAAGCTAAAACTAATGCCTACAAACTGTGTGTTGAAAACCTACAGCAAGCATTCACTTAGACTGAGAGGAAGCATTTCGGTAAATGTAAAGTGCAATGGAATCGGTCGAACACTTAATGTGTTAGTGGTGGAAGGAGATGGTCCAGCATTACTGGGAGAGACTGGATCAGGGGGCTGAAACTGGATTGGTCCTCTGTAAACAAAGTAGAACTTGAGAGTTTGGAGGAGTTAACTGAGAGATACCAGGTGTGTTTCAGCCAAGCTTCGGAAAGGTGACAGGTTTCAAAGCTAAGCTCCATGTGGTATCAGGGACCATTCCTAAGTTTTGCAAACCTCGCTCAGTGCCTTATGCACTTCTGGAGGCCGTAGAAGCTCAGCTAAACAAAATGGAAGCTGATGGAGTGATTACACCTGTTAACTATAGTGAATGGGCTGCACCTACTGTAAACATTCCATAGTTAGATGGATCTGTGGGGACTATAAAGTATCCATTAACCCATGGTTCGAGGTAGATCAGTACCCAATTCCAAAACCACAGGATCTTTTCACAAAACTAGCTGGAGGTGTGAAATTCACTAAACTTGATCTCTCACAAGCTTATCAACAAGTGGAGCTAGAGGAGAGCTCTCAACACTACTTGACCATAAACACACACAAGGGACTGTATAAAGTAAACAGACTTCCTTACGGTGTAGCAAGTGCACCTGCAATATTTCAAAAACTTATGGATCAAGTCCTTCAGGGCCTCGATGGTGTTACTTAGATGACGTTTTATTCACAGGGCTAGATAGAGAAAAACAGCTTAACAACTACAACCTTCGGGTTAAGAAAGAAAAAAGTTATTTCTTTCAGCACAATGTGTCTTATTTGGGGCATGTCATTGGGATACATATGTATGTGTATATACGTATATATGCACATGTGTGTATCCATAAAATGAAGAGTCCGTCCTTAAGACTGCTCTACTGTAAAGTGTCTTGAGATACCATTGGTTATGATTTGGCGCTATACAAATAAAGATTGATTGATTGATTGATTGATTGATTGATGCAGAGAGAATACACCCCATGCAAGCTAAATGTGAGGCTCTTGCTAAAGCAGCCGTTCCTACTAATACTACTCAACTGAAGTCTTTTCTATCTCTGTTGAGTTACTACGTGAAGTTCATTCCTAATCTCTCAACCCTGCTGCCTCCTATGACAGGGTTATTGTAGAAATATGTTAAGTGGGCGTGGTCAGAGTCACGCCAGAAATCTTTTGAGGATGCTAAGAAGCAACTACTTTCTAACAATGTTCTTGTACATTACAACCCAGACCTACCGCTCATACTAACTTGCGATGCTTCACCAGTGTGGGGGTAGGTGCTGTTATATCACACAAAATGCTTGACGGTAATGAGAAACCTTTAGCCTTTGCTTCTAGGATGCTGACAAAAACAGAAAAGAACTATTCTCAGATAGAAAAAGAAGCCTTAGGTTTAGTTATTGGAGTGATGAAGTTTCACGAGTATTTGTTTGGTCTTAAGTTTACTTTGATAACAGACCACAAACCATTACTGAAAAGGACGTTTGACCTCACATTAGAAGATGACTGTGTTCTCTGGGGATTCCGGGTGGTCGTTCCGGACAAATCGGAGTTACATGACAGCCATTGGGGTATGGTAAAAATGAAATCTTTCTCCAAAAGTTGGTTTTGGTGGTCAACACTTGATGAGGACAATAAAAGTGAGGTGAATGTATGTGATATCTGTAAACAGCAACATAGCATGCCTGCTACAGCACATGTACATACATGGAAATGGGCTCCAGGTCCATGGGAGAGAATACACCTGGATTTTGCAGAGGTGAAAATGGAAATGTTTCTAGTTGTTATGGATGCATATGATCACTGGCCACATGCAGACTACCACAGCTAACAAAACCACTGAGGTTTGAGAAACCTTTTTGCCTCCTATGGGTTACCAAAACAGGTTGTAACGGATAATGGTCTTCAGTTTACTTCAGGGAAATTTGAATCATTTCTTGAGCTAATGCAGTCAAACACATTAAAGCTCCAGCTTATCACCCCGCCTCAAATGGTTTGGCAGAATGCCTGGTCCAAAACTTCAAAAAGTCTTTGGCAAAAAACAGGGCGATTGGTGGCATGTCATTGCAGCATTGTGTTGCTCACTTCTTGTTTAGTTACAGGAACATACATTCAACCACCAAGAAAACACCAGCAGAGCTTTTTCTGAAACGAAAGGGTCCGTACTAGGTTGTCCTTAGTGAAACCAGAAGGTCATCAGTTTTTCCAGTAGTGGGGATTTCCCAGCAGTCAGACAGTGGGAGGAAACTCAGGTCTTTCTCTGTGGGTCTTGTAAAAAAACTACAGGGGAGGAGATTAGTGGATGGATGGTGTGATAACAGATGTTTAGGGTCCTGTTACATATTTAGTAAATGTACAAGGTGCATGTGTAAAAAGACATGTGAATCAAATGCTGGATGCAAAGAGAAAGGACATTACTGCTGAACAGACTATCACAGACACTGAAGGGGACTGGGAAACGTCTCCAGATGATGTTGCTGAGGAAACTGACATTGTTTCTGTTGTCACTTAAGAATGCTCAGAGCTTTGAAGAACCTGACTGTAATGTCTGTTTTCTAGCTTACTAGACATAAAAGATGAGACGAGAGGAGTGGTGACTTTTTGTGTTATTTACTTCTTTACTCCCAAGTCAAGACCGACAAAACATGGCTTCCAGGCATCCCAGAATGCCTTGCGCGAGTGTCCCATAAAGTGACAGTACCAAACTGCATTTATACATTACATCTCCCCTTCTTAAAGATACATCTCAAACTTATAATTGCAAAATTAACTCAGTTTGCAACACCTCTGATTTCAACATCAGGATAACATTCAAAACATTTGATTAGTCAAAACATACTGTATGTACTACTAGGTAATACTGTAAAATGGCAACCATTCATCTTTAAATTCACCAACCACACATCTATATCCTACCAAGTCAGTATAAAATCTACCATCCAACGCTAAAAAAATACAAGTTGAGGTTTTGTTTTGGCTTGATAATATGTGGATTATTTATGCAAGAAGTGCCCACAGGCCACATGTAGACAACATTTGGGAGGAAATGTAGGTTTTGTACAGTGACCAATAACCAAACGCAGGATACAGCAAGTCCTACAAGATACAGGATTACAGAAAGAAACAGTACCTGATGTAAACCATTTACACCTTATGCACATCCACAAGCATGGTTCTGTAAAACAATAAAATAAAAAATCAGTTCATTTGCCTTCATGGCTTTTTTCTATATACATACAGTATATAAAAAATATATTCATTCTTGGTGAATTTTCTTATTTTTTATTTTGCAAACAAACAGTATACAACAGTATACAAGGACATACAAATACACAAAAAGAGTGTCAGGGGGTTCACATACAATCAAACATTTTAGAAACTGATGTAAATGGTTTTCTGAGCCTTTTTATTTTTGCATTTCTTAATGAGATTTATATCATTTATTGATGTAGATGTAACTTGCAGATGTAATATTTTGCCCAAATAATCAAGAGGTTTATTAAAAGCAAGGATTTTCTTTAGAATATTAAACAATAAAAACACAAGACAATATCCTTCTATTTCAGTGGAAAGTCTTTGTAAAGATGGACAATGAATAAATTGACTGAAGTCTTTCTATAAAGTCCTTGAGTGTGAGCAGGACCAGAAGTGGTGTTGCACTGTTTCTGGGTGGGTTCCACAAAAACAACAAATCACATCAATGTCTCTTTTAAACTTAGAAATTAAAGCTCCAAAGGAGTAGGCTGAGGCAAGAAAGCTTATAGGCACCTAAATCATAAACAATTATTATTACAAACATACAATAGCAACATCAACAAGAGAAAAGATCTAAGAGAAGCATTTTAGTACATTTTGACATCACAGAATTATTGCTAACTACACACATTGATACATACATTATATTTGTGTTTATGATATAGCATTTGTATTAATTCCAATGATTACGGGTTACCTACAGTTAATATTTGGAATTAATACAAATGCTAAATCATAAACACCTAAACGCAAAGTTACCACAACTAGCGCTCACTTCAGGTGATACTTTCTCTGGTGGCATCAACGAGTAACTACAGCTCCAGAAATAACGTCTAAAATCACCACAAGCATCCGTTTAAATGTGTCTTTTCTCACATAAAATAACTTGTAAGTATGTACAGTATGTATGTGTCTGTCTGTCTGTATACTGTATATACAGTATCTATATATCTTGTGCTTTAGCTCTCAGAGCCTCTAAGCTCTGGAACTCAAACTCACTATACTAGATTGTAAATCCTTGCTTAAAAATTAACTCTGAATGTATTTATTTATTCATTTTTATATATTCTACCAATGTTTTTTGATGTGCATTTTATTGAACATTTTTTACTCTCTCTATGTTTTAAATCTTGTTTTGTCTTTGCACTCTGTAAAGCACCTTGTAACCTTATAAGTGCTATATATATATTTATCTAATTATTTATGGCTATATCTATCTATCTATCATCTAATAAATTATCTATCAAATTATTTATATATCTATTTAATTGTCTATCTAATTATTTATATCTATCTAGCCATCTATCTTCCTTCCTTCCTTCCTTGGGCTTTTATTTTGACGCTTTTACTTTTACTTCCTGGTCACGTGACGGTCCTTATTCATGTCTTAAACAATTACGGTAAAACAAGAAAAGGAAACGAACAGAAACTAATTTCGAACTTTATTTTGAAATCCGTTTTTTTTTGTTTTTGGTTTCCTTTAACCCAAACGAAAAACAGAAAAAATATCCTTCATTCAGATTGTATCAACCAACAACATAACATATCTTACTGGATCATTTTGATTTTGGTTCTGTGTAGATGTGTTTACCCAGAGGGAGGGGCCGTGGGGTCCTCTGGGGTAATGGTGAAACTGTTTGGGTTGGATGGACTGACCAAATACTTATTTTACTGAGGGATTTAACAATGAATTCATTAAAATCAATCAATCAATGTGATTTTCTGGATTTTTTTACTCATTTTGTCTCTCATAGTTGAGGTATACCTATGATAAAAACAGACCTCTCTCATCTTTTTAAGCGGGAGAACTTGCACAATTGGTGGCTGACTAAATACTTTTTTGCACCACTGTATAGGGTCTTCTCCTCGCCCTTCTCTCTCTGCTCTGTTTCAGGTTTCATGAAGCTGATCAATCAATCAATCAATCAATCTTTTATTTGTATAGCGCCAAATCATGACCAATGGTATCTCAAGACACTTTACAGTAGAGCAGTCTTAAGGATGGACTCTTCATTTTATGGATACACACATATGCATATATACGTATATACACATACATATGTATCCCACACCCAACATGAATTCATCATGGCAGCAAGGAAAACCTTCTATTAAGCAGCAGGAACCTTGTGTGGATCCCATTCCTATGATGAACAGCCATCCACGTTATGCTGTGTTGGGTGTGTGCAGAGGAAAGGGTGGAGACAGAGTTGTTGAGACTCTGTAACTCCACACTGAGGATCCCACGGACCTGCAAGACAAAAGCCAGAAGGAGTACAGGAGCAAACACACAAGGGAAGAAGCAGACATAGAGGGAGTGTTTGAGAGAGGAATGGGATGATGATGGCAGTTCCTGATCTGTGGTTCACGGCTCAACTAGTCTGGGACACTATCTCTCTACTCTGTTCTGCTGGACCTTCTGTCCACTAACCTGTTCATGTTCATCATCTGACCTCCAAAATGAAGTAGTCAAAAATTCCCATTTCAGTTTAAACTGCTTTCTTAAATGTTCTAAGAATTATAATTTCGGTGCATCACTAATATTTATATATATTTACTTCCTTTAGCCTTTATACAGGTTTTGTCTGAGAGACCTACATAATGTAGCAAGTATTTGTGTTTGATTAGATTGTTATTCCATTTTGGGCTGTCGTCAGGGATTAGATTATTTATGTGATTTTTTTTATTCATCATCATCATCCTTTATTTCAGACTCAGTAGTTTAAAAATCATGGTAGTGTGAAATTAACTGATGCAAAAATAATTGTAAAATTGCACTTATTTCTCTAAAAAAATTAATACCTAGATCAAAATTAATGTGTATATATATATATATATATATATATATATATATATATATATATATATCAACATTTTACCCAAAATGCTCCATAGGCGAATGGTTGGTTATAATTTGGTCTCTGGTCTTTGGTGAGAGCAGACGTGTTTTTCTTTGCTCCGATAACACGACCTTGGCTACAGCTGGCTACAGCTGAACAGCCTGAACAGCCTGAAAAACTGGGCCCAAGACTGAAGGAAAATGGTGAAAAAACCGCAGGGAGGCCCTTCAGAACCCAATTCGGGTTTGGAAGAGGTCAAGGAGATGATACGCGAGGGTCTACAAAACCTATCTGCCGAGATAAAGTCGTTGGAAAAGACGCTGGAAAATTCACTGGAAAGACTACAAAGCGAAACAAAGGTACTGAAAGAAAAGAATGAAAGAAATGCTGAAGAGATAAAATTGTTGAACGCGAGGGTTGAACAGCTGGAACAAAAGGAAAGAGAGAAAGATGTCATCATCACAGGCCTAAAGATAAAACCCAGGAGTGACGAAGAAACAAAATCGATTGAACAACAGGTCATTGACTTCCTGAAGTCGAAGGACATTGTCCTGAACCCTGACAACATCAACTCCTGCCATCTCCTGCCAAAGAGAAATGATACCAGAGCTGTAAAAATAACCTTCACGAATATAAAATTCAAAGGAGAAATAATCAAGCAACGAAACAAACTCAAGGGAACGAAGGTGTACATCAATGAAAACCTGACGAAACAAAATGCAAGCATTGCATGGAAAGCACGCCAAATAAAAAAAGAAGGAAAGATTATGAAGACTTGGTCAAAAAACTGCAGGATTTACATCCTGGAAGAAGAGAACGGAAAACCAGTTCTTATCAAGACGATGGACAACTTGGGAAAATACGAAGGATCCACCTAAACAACAACACTACTGATGGTAATCATGGATATGGACCCAGATCTATATAAACACTGGAAACAAAACTCAGACTGTGATTATTTTACGGAGACCGATTTAAATGTGAAACCAAGAGTAAAAAAGGTCTGTCATTTATTCATTTTAATTGCTAGGTGGTGGGGTGATTAAGGATTACATTAAATTTAAATTCAAAGTGTTTATTGTCATATGTGCAGTTAGAAACACGTTTTTTTTTTATACAATGAAATTACTGCCTTGCTTATGAGCTGGGATATAATAATGTGTTTATACAAGTTAAATCTAACAGTGGAAAATACAACACTGCCAATAAAACTAACAACAGCAGTTAGAAACACGCTTATGAACTAAGCCACACCCATCCCAAGAGATATATTACATTAAAATACTACTTTGCTTGTGAACTGGGATGTAGTGATGTGTTTATACAAGTTGGATCTGATCCCATCATCAGACAGTGGAAAATACAACACTGCCAATAGAACTAACAACAGCTGGATTACCCTTGATGTAGAGACAAAACAAGGTGACATTGTGGATGAAAAGGGAAGAATCTTCCAAACACCTTCGAAAGAGGAACTATTCTTGAACTGGAGGAATGCTAACAACGTCTGGCAGGGAACAAGGCCAACAGATGAGAATACACAAAAAAGAAGAAATCAAGAATGTTTTGACCAGAGAGACATGTAAACCCATGTAAATCTGCGATGGTAAAACAGGGGACGGGACCCGGATAAGCAAACTGCTTCTCTCGTCTCCTTTTTCGGCATGTACAAAAAATGTAAAAAAAAAAAAAAAAAAAAAAAGTGAATGTAACCATGTCGGAAATAAACTGAATAAATAAATAAATAAATAAAATAAAAAATAAATAAAATAAATAATTTCCTATATGGGCACTTTTTGCATACATAACATAATCCACATAATATTGAGCAAAACAAAAACCCCACTTGTAAACTTTTTTGTAGTTACAGTATGTAGGTAGTTTTAATGCTGATGTTACTTATAAATGGAAGAAAGTTTGCAGTGGGATATTTTTTAACAGAAGCTGCTGCTATGACCTTAATGTTTAGTCTGAACATCAAGCTCAATACATGAGTTACCCTGTGATTATTACCCTGCATAAGATACCCTCACTCCCACTACACAACATAGAGCAGTACATTATTGTTATCACAGTAATGAAAATTTATTCATTTTACAGCAAAGTAATGGGAGGTAAACAAATTGCTGGAGACACTGCTGCCAGTAATTTACATGATCATTTCTAAACAGGGTGCCTCTCAAAGTACTTGGAAGGATCAGATTTTGAGCAGAAAACGTTCTTATATTCTGATGGATTGTTGTGGTGTGGAATTACATTCTCTGGTCTCCAAACTTACTCAAGAGTAATCTGTATTCAGTGAAGATGTTTGTTGTATTCATCTCAATAGGGACTTCACAGAACATATTAACTCACAAATCAAGACTTTACATAGTGGCCTCATAAGAGTGTTTTGTTCATGTTTAGACATTAAGATCCACAATCTCAAATACCTGAAGTACAGAATCAAACAACAATATTTATAGTAGCCTTTTGACTCAATATGATTTCTTATTGGCTTCAAAATCATGAAAGTTTCACTGGTAGTTTTGTGCCAAAATAATTTTTCAGCAGCTATATTCATTACAAAACCTTTTCCTGAATTATTTTTAGAAAACCCACTTTTCTTCTTTATAGATATATTTTTTAAAAAACAACAACAAAAAACCTTATCGCTATAATATCTGTTGACACATATTGATCAATGATTTTCTATTGACTAAATAATTAGACTTCTAATACCTTTTTGTGTTGTGTGTGTTTGCGTTGGAAAACAAGCTCTTTTCCCACTTATATCAAATATTTTATTATACATTTAGATATATATAAACTATAGATAGAGACATACAAATTTGAAACTGTATGAAAGCACTTTAAATATAAGAAATCTACAATCTTGGGAATGAGGAATGCTGTACACTCTGCAACACCCCTAACGCTAACCTCTAGCACCTCTTGTCAGGCTGTAAGATCGCTCTCTCAGGTGGTGCCACAATCATCCTTAGGAAGCTAGCAGAGGTGCTGGAGGGCCGCCAACAGGGCCACAAAGGGGGACCACCAGCAGAGAACCCTAGCCTCATCAGTTTTGTCATGGAAGGACGTAGGGAGAAGAAACATCAGGCCAAAAGAAATATCTAGGCCATTTTCCCCTGACCAAGAGTAGAACATGTGAGTAGACCTCGACAGGCAGCTCCGATTCCCGGTCAATATCACTGATTTAAAACCGACATAGTGGCCTGGTCCAGTAAGGCAAAATCTGTGCTCCTCATTGAGCTCACGATACCAGTGGAGGTGGGGATCAAGACTGCCTATGAGTGCAAGAAGGCCAAGTACTCAGAGCTGGCTGCTGAGTGCCGGATGGCTGGCAGGAAGACTACCATCTATCCAGTGGAAGTTGAATGCCGAGGCTATGTGAGGCTATCAACCACACGCCTTGTGAAGGACGCAGGAGTGACTGGAGGGAACCTAAAGAAGGCAACCAAAGAGCTGGCAGAAGAGCTTTTAGCACTGGCTGAGGAGGAAGGACAACAGCCGCAGGGAGGAACACCTATCAGCTGTGGCAGGAAGACGTCTTGTCACTGCTTCACCACCAGGAGACGTTCCAGGAATGAAGCAGCAAAATGTTGATGATCGGGGGTTCCTGGCTGATGGCCCTGCTGCTGACACGTGGGCACTGGAGGAGGTGCGACTGGCAGCAATGCCTAGCAGGAGATCCTACTGAATTTCTGGAAACCCAGTGACTACTGTGAACAGAGCAGTTGGAGTCCAGGGAAAACAGCCAGGAAAGACCATGTCAGGAGTGGGTAGTGATTATCCTACGCACTAGTATCTCACACTTTCACACCAACTGCAGAGCTACTGATATGTGCGCATACGCAGTGTTCAAACAGGTGTGTGGCAAAAATGTAAGAAGCCATATGATTGGCTGAAAGCAAACACACCTGATTGGCTGATGAATCTGTCAGTTTTATCAACCAATAGTGACGTTCGTTGACCAGGGTAGTCTGGACGTTAGGGTAGTCTCAGAATTCACTACACACATTTCTTTCACAAATACACAGATGTTTCACAGCACAGAAGCAGCTTGTAAATGCACATTAAGCAATTTGCATTATCTGTGGATTTATATTAAAAGTGTGCTTCAAAATAATATTTGTGAAGTAGAGCATGTGCATTTGTGAATCTGAACTACAACTGTGAAACAAAGCATGTGCATTTGTGAAAAACCCTGCAAGAGTTCATTCATTATGATACTGTTCTGATTCCATGAGAGTGGAATGTAAAGATTTTTGCACCCTAAACAGGAAACACGTCATCACCAATCAGACACAGATGAACAAAACAACTTTACACATTATCATTATTATCTATATATTTTTTCTGATTATCTAAATACAAATATACATTTGTTTCGTAGTATTTTTAATTCGGTATTATTTTTATTTCTCACTCAAACAAACATGGTAAGTGGTGGGGCGGCGCCCTAGCGCCCTCTATTGGCCAGCCACCACTGCTTAGCAGCCTGTATAATGTGCTACACTTATGGAAGTTATTAAGAGTTTGTAGAGCTAAGTAGATGACAATTAATTATAGCAGCTTTCATTTGTATGCCAAAAAATAAGTAATGGTTTAACCCAACCGTCATTGATAGTCATAGCGCCACCTACTGGTAAAAGGAAATCATTGGCATATTTGTACAGAACATTGCAGGAAAGTTTGGGATATAATCCTTAAAAATGGTCGGCTACGTCTCAACACTAACATTTCAGTCACACCCCGACATGCAACAAACCTCAACGTGCGCCACGTCCCGACTTGCGAGGGTGCGTTCATTGCTGCTTGCAGCTTTAATTATAATTGTGATTTGAAAAATCTCTTTCCCACATTTTATCATTAAAAAAAAAAATTGAAATCGAGAGGGGTATACTGACACAAAAAAGGCTCAGATACCACCATCAAAAATATTAAAACCTATATTTTCATTGATTAGGAAGCCTAACAAGGTAACCAAGAGATAGGAATGAAATTAGATGATAGATATTTGTTTTTAGTGTATTTTACAGCTGATTTAGGACCCGTTATCATAAAACATGCTAACAGAAAGCTAACTTGGTTAACAGGTTAACTTTTATTCGGTTATTCATTTCAGTCTCAGTAATCATGATCAATTGTAACTGAAATTTAGTAATTGAGAAAGCAATTGTAATTGACTTTCTGAGAATAAAAAATGATTGTAATTTAATTGTAAGTGGAAAAAATGCTGGTCATTATAATTGTAATTGAACATGGGTAACTGAAAACATAATTGTAACTGAAAAATGTAATTGACCCCAACCCTGAAGTAAGGTCTGACTTTGATTAGAATCCTGCTAACAAACGAACAAATAAATGTCGGTGAAAATATTGCCTCCTTGGTAACAATCAAATGTGATATACACTAATATGATTTCCTACAATCGGAAGTTAAATCTTTATAGATTAGAGTGGGAACAGTACACACACACACACACACACACACACACACACATATATACATAATACAGCCTTAGATTTCTGTTCACTATATGATACAACAAACACCAAACACATTGTCATACGCTTTTAATTTGGTTGTGTAGTGATTTCACATGGGAGGTCTGGACTTGTAGGTAAGGCTGAGATGAGGTTGCAACATCTTGAGTAAGTCCTTCAAAAGAGGGCAGAGCTGACAGGAACATCCTGGAGCCACGAAGACCACAAGTGTAAGAAAAATGATCAACACGCTCATTAGACAAAAGGTCCAGCTCCAATCAGAAGATTCCTCCTTCTTCTCATTTGCACAGCTTTGATCATCGCTGAGGAAAGCATTGAAAACATTGAAATATGGTTTAAAAAAAAGTGAAACATTAAAGTAAAAGACTGGATGTAAGAGTAAAAGCTGAGGTACCGTTGATAGTGCTGATGTACAACTGTAGGATCTGTCTGATCCTCAGGTTCAGTTTCCTCCTGCAGACACACAAAGCATGACAGGTCAAATATAGCTTATATACACTGATACAGCAGCTTTACAAGGTTTCAACAGCATCCAAACAGATCTTACCTATTCTATATTTTTGATTGGTCTAAAACTGAATACTAAAACTTTGTTACTAATTTGTGTAGGAAATGTTCTTGGAGACATTTATATTAACTTTTAGTAGGGTTGCACATCTCCCTGTGATAAACAATTTAATATGCATCTCGATACACAGTTTACGATTTGATTAAAAAACGATATCCTTTTATCACTGAACGATTCGATACGAATCGATTCGATACAGTGTAGGAACTATAATGATTTGTTTCTATGATAAATATTTGTTGTAGATATTTTATAAAACAATCAAATATGTAAAAGACCACAAATCCCCAAGCATTGTGGCTTTATGGCATTGGCACAACAAAAACAGAACAACAAAATCACATGTCATCTGAACAAGATGTTGGTAGAATTTCCAGTGGGAAAGATACTTAAGTTCATGGCGTAGCTGGGCTGCGTAAATCATCAGGGCAGTGTGCTAAATGGGCGGGGAGTGTTACCAGGGCTCCTCCTGCCAGACCCTACTGCGCAGACACTGGGTCAAATTATGTCAAATTTGCAAGATGGAAGCACCATTTAGCGCTGTATTTTGGCTTCAAGAACGTTGAGTGGGAACAGCTGCAGTGCACGCCCTCGATACCCAATCCATGACTCTACAATCTATTCATCTTGGAATTCATGGCTATTTCCTATCGACTGAGGAGGCTGCTACCAATGGAGCCGTATCTCTCACTTGTTGAATTGGATATCCGATCGCATCGGTTTATCCTTCACAACCTTACCTTTTAGCCTTAAACACATGAAATATCCCTCAATATGTGGGAATCGCCATTTTGGAGATTACAGCCAATCAGCTTTCACACATCATGTTCATGTCTTATCAGAATTACTGTTCCTATCCTAGAGATCGCAGCCAGAGTTTATTGAGAGTAAACATGTCAGTCTGGTGCTTGGTTATGTGTCATCTAGTTCCTGAGACGTTATGACGTTATTCCTATAAGACCAGGAACTTTACAGAGGGACGGATTTTGACGTTGCACTTACCCGGAAAAATACAAAATTGGACTCTGAAAAAGCCGGTTGGTGCAGCTTTTGGAAGCCATTATCAGATCTCACTACGGACCTACACATGTCCTCCAGATGAAAAGGGAGGACACTTTAAAGTGGGGGAGCCTGCGCTACCATGGCAACCACCGGAGTTTGGAGCATTTCCCCAGAAACCACTAGGTGACAGTTTGTCAAACATATCGACCTCCACCAGCGTGAGTTCAAAGTGCTTTTTATTACACAGCAGCTTCAAACTCAGCTGTCATTCCTACCAGGAGATGTTTCATATACTAGTCTTTCACTTGGACTGTGTATCATATTAACTCATTCATTGCCAGCCAACCCAATATTGCCAGGCGTTTTAGATTATTTTCACCGATCTTTCAAGACCCACAGAATATTTTGTCCTATGACAATCTGAAATCTGAAAACAGATTCTGAAATATTAGACTCTACTTTCATCGGAATATATTTTTTTTGTTTATAGCTTGTTTCGTTCTTCTGTAATCAGCAGTTGAATAAAGGCAAGTTTCACACAAATCGCCAGTTTGTGACAAAAAGCTGAGAAAAACACTTTTTACATATGTAAACACTGGATTACAATAATCAAGCCTTGATGAGGCAAAAGCATGGACAATCATCTCCAGCTCAGCTCTGGATAACTTAAATCACTAAGTTCATAATTGTGAGATAGAAAGTAATAATTATGAGATACAATCTGAGCATTTGCAACAGGTTACCAACACTGACTTTTACTATTCTTAATTATTATATTATATTTATAATTTATTCAATACACATATTTTGGCTGTTTATTCAGTTCTTAGAATTCAACACATGGTACATAGTGTAGGTTTGAATTAATTATTATTTTAGAAATTATGACTTTACTAACTCGTATTTATGACTTGGCATAGTGATTTTTTTTTTGTGGCGGAAACAGGCTTCTATTACATAACGTAGGCCTCATAGACAGAACAATCAAAGATCATTTGCATTTCTCTCCCTCACACACACACTTTACTCAACATTTTTTTTCAGTGGCTGTTAATAATAAATATTGAATTATTTAACGTTTGTTCATATACTAGAAAGGTTAATGAGAGCCTTTTTTCCCATCTCTGCTGTGTATTATATCAACATTCACTGCAGCTATGATCTCTGTTTGCACCTGCCTGTGAGTCGTACTATTTTCTGGCGCAGAAAAGTCACTACAAACAGTTCCAGGTTTTCATGCATTGCATTGCGTCCACTGTATTAATTTATTTGCATTTCCTCCCATTTTTTTGCTCCCCTTATGCGATCCGGTTACATTACATATTCATCAGAGGGAAATGCGCTAAATGGTTTGTGGGCACATTGTGACACGCTAAACATGCGCAGTCCTGATTCCCTGGGGTTTGTACCCCTTAATAGCGGAGTGATGTTTGCACATGTTTTTATACCAGTAAACCTTTAGTGAATCCGCCCCTATGTCTTTATCAGATAAAAGATGATATTTTCCAACAACTTTACACAGACTTACACTTTACACTATGGGCCTCGTATCCTCAGAAAATTCTTTGAAAATTCGATTAATTTATTAGATTGATGAATCAATTTATATTCCTATGAACCAACTACATCAATCTGTCATCGGCAAGTTGGCCTTCCGGAGGACATTCGTCGATCTAAAATAGTTTTCAAAGGTAATCAATCAATTGTATCGATACAAGGAAATAACGCATTGGATGTAAGCATGGCCGACTTTGGTTGTGTTTTTAAAGCGCTTCTAATATTAAAGGGTACCTGTAGTGAAAATGTATCTAACAAAAATTTGTTAAATGTATTACCAATAAACAAAATATGTAGCACCTGACAGCACCCTAATAAACTGGTAACGGTATCATTTAGTCACAAGGAAATCAAAGGGAACAATCTGGTAGGGGTGCAGTTAGTGCCATGACACCCACTCTTAATATCCCCTGTAAGCAGAGACGTAGTAGTGCTCTGAACAGGTACGTTTACAAGACTTTCTGTGAAGGAATTCTGTCTGAACATGTCTGATTTCAGATGTAACTTTGGCTTCATGCCCATTAGCTTAGCCAACGTCTGGCTAACTCTGACTTAGTGTCATTATTTGGCTTAGAAACACAAAGGAAATTATTCTGCTGGGTTTTTCTCTTTTTGTTATAGCAACCACTGTTTTTAAACTTTAAACTTGTTCAAAAACTTACCACCATCGGAACCGGAATTAACGAACGACCAAAATGGCGACTCTCCATAGTCTATGCCTGAAGGTATTAAATCGTTCTAAAAAGTCCTTTTGATGTGTTTTTTTTTTTTTTTAATAAAAAGGTGCACATATTTTGTTTATTGGCAATGCAATAAAAGCGCCATGGAAAAACCTTTTTTGCAAATACACATCACAGAACGTGACGTACCTGGTCACATGACCACTTATCTCCGAGAAAATATGACATGGTACATGTGTTTTCAAACACAAACAAAGGCAAATATTTCAATTTGAATGTTAAGATGAGTTGTAATTACTAAGGAGTCATAGGTCACATCCGGCATTCCTATCTGATCAAATATGTCATCCTTTCGCTGCTGCTCTAACTCAACCTGTTCCAGGTAACACTGATACAACACAAACACAGACTCAGCCGCAGCATGATACATCAGTAATTATCAGAAATATTGGAAAACAAATATCAACCTTAACTGTTTTCAGGTCAGCAGTGATATCGCGTTGTTTGGCCTGGTCCTTCAATTTTTCTTCCTGGAGGCTTCTTATCTGAAACAATTTAAATGATTAATAATAAACATTGGTGATAATGGTTAGCTTATCTGTTTAACACATGACATAGCTTTTACATATCTACCTCTGCAGTGAGCTTCTGATTTTCCTCCATCAGGGCAGCCGCTGTTGCCTGAATTTCCTGAGCAATGGACTGAAGGCTACTGAGCGCTCTTTCATTCTGAGCTTCTGGCTCATTAAGAGCTGCACTAAAAGCAGACATGCAGACAGTAGAGTTAATATACAGTGCTATAGATTAATGGGAAATAAGAAGATCAGATGAGCTATTATTACATAGATGTCCTCTCCAGTGCTTCCTCTAACTGCCTCTTCAGCTCCTGGTTTGTCAGTCGGAGATCCTTCAGCACAGAACCAATATCAGACAATAAAACACATCCAAACCATCTGAAATCTGCAGATGAACTTCTCATATAATGACATATCGTAGGCCTCACAGATAAATGAATCAAAGAACAAAAAAAAAGTTAAAATTGCTGCTTAAAAGTTTGTTTTGATCTCCACCGTAAACATTCTCTTATTGATGTTGATGGAAAAGATTCACGCATTGCAGTGTGGAATGTGGAGTCCTGTAGACGGATGCATAGAAGTGTTTTTACTTCATTCTTACTGTGATTTCTTGTGTTTGCCCCACAAAATCTGCCTAAGTGACTTATCACAGTTCTGGTGTTGTTATGGACTGAAAGTAACTTCTATGCATCCGTCTACAAGACTCCAAAATAGAGCTGTAAATCTCATTTTGACAAAGGGTCAGGTTTGGATGTGATTGATTAGCACAAGAAAGACGCATAGATGGATGCTGAGTCGGTGAATGGAAGGCTGGCCTCTGACACGTGAAATAAATGATGTTAAAAAACGTATTAGTGATTTGACAGCGGTGTGCTGTCACATATGCTTGTCATGTTTATTGTGTTTATTGCGCCCGAGACACTGGCAAAGGGCAAACGCCCATGCCTCGAACAGGTAGCCAGCGGGTGCCCACCAGCGGGCCCAGAGACAGCAGAGACCGGACCCCAGGCCAAAAGGAACCGGAACAGAAGCAGCACCAGCAGCAGCCCGCCCAAGGACGACGGCCGCACCCCCAGCCGCCTGGGGCACCAAGTCGCCCCGCAGGCCCCGAGGCGCACCGGCCGAGCCCCCCAGATCACCCCCCAACGACGCCGCCAGCGCGATGAGCCCAGTTATTGTCAAAGTTTGGACCCTCCCCAAGGGCCCCAGCCAGACCATCATACCGGTATGCAGCGCACACAGCCCAGAGGCGGTAGAACCGCAGGGCACGGCCAAGCGGGACCACCCCACACCGCACCCGCTAGCATGCAAGGGCACTGCCAAAACCGCCCGCCCCGGAGGACCCCTGCCAAGATTTGCAGCCAGCAGGCCAAGCCCACCGGACCCCAAGGGCACCCCCTCAGATCAAATCGTTCTAAATCAATAAATATCGTCCTTGAATTATATCGGCAACAATGAATCGTGATTTGAATCAAATCGTTGCTAAAACAAATCGTTACAGTCCTATACAGTTTTTGTATATATCACGATTTGCGTATGCTCTGTGGGTCGCACAATGTCTCTTTTTTGCTTGTTTGTGCTGGTCTTGTTTCGCAAACTCAGCTCAATCCTTTTGAGGATGTAGCCCATATCTGTATCTGATAAAAGATGATAATTTCCAGCAACTTTAACAACTACTACCTAAAAATGAATAAATTGGGTCTATTCACAATGAATCCCACATCTTAAACCAAAACTGACATTGGCTGCTTAAAGTTTTTAAAATTTAAATTACAAACATGCAGATATAATTACCTCAACGATGTTGGTGTACTCTCCAACGGTTTTCTCAAAATGGATTAACTGCAAAGTTCTCTATCACAAACAACGGCAAAGATATTCATTTGAATGTTAAGATGAGTTGTAATTACTAAGGACTCATAGTTAGGTCACTTCCTGTGTTCCTACCTGATGAATGATCTCATCCTTTTGCTGCTGCTCTAACTCACCCTGTTCAATGTAACACTGATGGAACAAACAGAATCAAACTCAGCCACAGCATGACACTTATCAGAAATATTGGAAAAAAATATCAACCTTAAATGTTTCCAGGTCAGTCGTGATGTCACGTATGTGGGCCTGATCCTTCTCTTTTTGTTCCTGGAGGCTTCTCATCTGAAACAATTTGAATGATTAATGATAAACATTGGTGATAATGTTTAGCTTCTCTGTTAAACACATGACCAGTGTTGGGCATTTTACTATAAAAAAGTAATTAGTTACTGTTGTAAATTACTTCTCCCAAAAAGGAATTGAGTTAGTAACTCAGTTACTATGCTGTGAAAGTAATGAGTTACTCTGCAAAGTAATTATGAGGTTTTTTTTATATTTTGTACTATCGTGTTAAACAGTGTTAATTTCATTGACTAAATATTTTCGTCATTATTTTTGTCACTAATATATTTTTGAAAAACTGGCTACACTACGCGATGACACGTCTTCCACTATGTACGTAGATTACACGCGATCCACACTTTTTCCCTTCTGTTTTGCCAGAAACGGAACTCGTAAACTCGGCCAGATTCCCGGTCACAATTGCAATAAGCCAAATCAGCATTATCAGTACGCATGCGCGATTCCCGGGTCAATATATCCGGGTCAGAGTTCACGACTGCCCAGCGTGTCAACAAAGCCCCTGTCTAGTGGAACAACCGGCTACTTATATGGACTTTTAGGCATTTACTTTGCTTAAGGTCGTTTTAAGGCAATATGCCAGGGTCTCATTGTTCAGTGCGTGGCTGTTCCAACGGTACACGTGGCCTTAATACGTGGATGAAAGAGTTTTGCCCCATTCACGAGTGCAATAAAGGAACCTCACGATGTATATGCGACCCGCCATACGTACTCATCCCATTTCCTACTGAAAGAAAAGATCCAGAACGTCGTGCCGAATGGATTAAATCAGTAAGTTTGACATATACTGTACTACATTAAAGCTAACTAGTAAACTAGTATATAAATATTATATTGTGGTGTACATGTTAGAGAGGTGTCTCTCACCCAGCAGGTTTCGGGGGTTTGTTGGCGTCCTTTTCTTTCTCGCCACAATATGCCCGATCCCCCCAGGATCAACTGTCAACATCGATCTCGAGCAGAGATTTATAATCAAGGTTGACAGCATCTCGTTCCTGCTGTTTTGTCAAAACTATAGGCGCTTTTTGAAATGACAATGCCCAAGCGAGGGCCACCAGTTCTTTCTTCCTCTTCCCAGTAACAACGTGTCCACGTGTCTTACAATATTCGTTTAAAACATCCACTTTACAACGCTCAAAATATTCAATATCTTTGTCAGACTCGGCCATGTTTACGTTTTATGATACGAGTTAGGCGGGAGCTGGGTAGTCCTGACCTTTGACCCGGACCAGCATGCTTTGCGCGCAGCGAGATGCCGAATCCGCTTATTATACCCTGGGTCCTGAATGCGACACTGCACATAATTCGCACACATGTGCCCACGTTCATACACCCGGGACTAATGGCACGTTTAATTTAGCAAACGGTTTTTGACTATGCTCAACTATTCCCCTTTTGTCACAACGTAAACGCGAGTCTCACACTCCTTTGGGTTTCGATCCACACGACGCGATCTGGGGGACGGACGTTCCCCCCCAACATAAACTGTGGACGACAGGCCAGAAAGTTACTTATTCGCTGTTTCCCTGGGCTGGTGTGGGCAAAACACTGCGCGTCGAAACCTTAGACTACAGTTTTAAGTCCTTCGTTAACGCGTCATTTTTGGCCCTTACTGGCCTCTCGGGGGAAATCACGAATATACGCTTAATGGTCCTACAAAATAGAATGGTCCTAGACCTACAGACCGCGGCCTAAGGAGGCGTTTGCACAATGGTAGGTGCATCTTGTTGCAGTTTTATCCCGGATAATACCGCCGACGGTCAGATTATCGCAGAGGCAGTCAAAAACATTTCCAGGCTGTGCGACGCCACGAACAAAAACTGCCACGTCTGTATAACCCTACCACCGCCGGAGGTCCTGCCTGAAGTGTTTATGATTCATGTTTTTGATGTCTCAGATGATGACTCTGCTTACTGATGACACCTACATATGTTTTTGTTGCTATGCTGTGCTGATATTTTTACCATGTGTGTTTTTGCTACTAGTGATATATATATATATATATATATATTCCATATTCATTGCCGTGATTGCCAATGATTTTAGTAGCTAAGGATATTTGATTTTATTGTGCATATGACCTTGTCTCACATAATATTCATTATGTGTTTATGGGGTTCTTTGCCTTTTCCTCCTTTCCTCTTGCTCCAACTTTGGGGATGCCTGTGTCCTCAGGAAAACAATGCATATATCCATAGTGTTATGACGGTGTCAATATCGTTTGTCCTACGGACCACGAGGTTGAGCTACAATTACACTAATTTTTATTAAAGTTTTATGTGTTTTGGGCTGTGCTTTGCTAAGGTAAACATTTTACTAACTAATTTTGCTTTTTTGTGTTGGACTTTGTCCAAAAAGGGTGGATTGTTATGGCAAAAATTGTTAGTTATGTTTATAAATACATTTACTCATGTATCTTATTCCTTTAAGCCTTAAGTTGTAACTTTCATTGTGCCTCCTGCTCTACTTCTAGCTGGGTCAGGTCATCTTCCCAAAACACATGCCAGACACAGAGGCATCCTCTATTATCACACACACACACACACACTCACATAATAACACATACACACCCAATACACATCCATTCATACACACAAGCACCATACACGCACACACCTCCAGCACAGCTGACAATCAGGAGATACCAGAGAACTGGTTGTTTTGACCTAAGAAGAAAATGTCTCTTTTCGCTCTCTTCCCTCACCTCCTCCTCTCTGTCCTCTTTATCTCCCGGGGGGAGGAGGGAGGGGGACTGAGGGGGAATATACGTGATGAGTTAGAACTGTGCCACTCGATCATCGGACGTCCGCCCGGGCGGTCACTAATTTTGTCCATCTTTGTACTCTTTTTTATTGAGTTTTATAATAAACCTTTTTTATAAAAATCATCATCTTTCGACTGGACTCCATCATTCAACCAGAGCAATAAATCATGTCTCCAAACGAGGTCAACCGCAAATTTGCCGTGACATTAGCCTGGAAGTGCTCATGGCGTTTGAGTTCTGGTGGCTGAGTGGGGCGTGACAAACGCGCAGAGTAACCAATCAGCGCAACAAGCGTAGTTATTTTTCCCTAAACGAAGCCAGCAGACCAAAACAGCGTGTAGTACGGTATAGACGGTTTTAAAGCCTCTTCTTGTTGGGGTTTCAACAATAAATTCGGGTCTTCCATGTTTGTTTTCACGTATTTTCCTGTTCGGCTCTCATTGGCTCAATAGTAACCAACTTTTTGCCCGTCATCACCACCCCTGCTCTCCCATGCGTTCTCCACTGTCCTGCTGCTGCCTGCAGGATGAAAACAGCTGAGATGGGCTGCCCGCTGCCTGACAACATGGCACCAAACGGTAACGTGCCACTTTACTTTCCCAGTAACGATAACGGCGTTGTAACGATGGGGAGAGTAAATAATTAGATTACCGTAATTTCCGGACTATAAGCCGTTACTTTTTTCTCACACTTTCTATCCTGTGGCTTAAACAATGACGTGGCTAAATTATGGATTTTTCCCAGTTTTATAAGCTTCATGCCACCACAAAATTGCAGTGAGGAGGTGACTTCATGTAGTAAAGGAAACTTATCAGTTGAAACACGGACATTTCCCTGCAACCTAAGATGAGTACAGCAGCCCACCTACCTGCCTGTTCTGATTGGCTGAGTTGTCTGAAGGGCACCCTCATCAGCCAATAGAGTGCGGCCTATGTTAAGCTGCGGCATTCGTGAGGATTTTTCTTAGAAAATTGCTAAATTATTGTAATGCGGCCAATAAAACAGTGCGATTTATTGCCCGGAAATTACGGTACTCCGTAACTGAAAAGGTAGCGCCGTTATACTTAAACGCTGTTATACCTAACACTGCACATGGCGTAGCTTTTACCAACATATCTACCTCTGCAGTGAGCTTCTGAGTTTCCTCCATCATCAGGGCAGCTTCTTTCTCCTGCAGGACACCAAAGTTCAACTTTAAATCAGAGCTCCACACAAGTCATCACAGGTGATATTCTTCTATATCTTCTTTCAAGCATCAATTCTAATTGAAAAGCTTGTGATTATTACACACCATCTTGTTCATCTTTTGCGCATTGATTTTATCTGCATCAAGGTCCTCGCCTCGTAGTAACCCGCTTGACTCTGCTTCATTGTGGGCTTTTTCACTGAGGAGCTTCTCCAGTCTGCAAACACAAACACACACACCCTTAGAGGTGAAAGTAATGGATTACAAGTTCTCACGTGACTGTAATTGAGTTGCTTTTATGGGTACTAAAAGATAGGGGCATCTCTGGTGCCCCTTTGGCTGGGCAGGGTGAGTAGAGTTGTGGGTAGAGTCGTGGGTAGAGCCCTAGGTAGAGTTGTGGGTAGAGTCTTAGGTAGAGTCCTGGCCTTTTTAAAAAAAAAGTCCTCGGATTGGACCGGACGAGGTATCAACAGATACCCCCTGAATCCGACTTTGTGCATCATTCCTGAGTCCGAATTGCGGCCGCTGGAGACCCTAAAAAGTAGTTGATTCCCTGTACCAGGTGTAACCTCAGACACTACTCGTGTACAGTATATGCACAAAGGCCCAAAAACAGCCAGTTTTTAGGAACGGTCATGAAAGCGACTTTTCAGTGGGCTAAAACTCCAGAAAACAGACAAGGTTGTGAAAATAAACATCAAACACTATGTTGTTGGGGTTCTTCGAACAATTGGAGATGGCAAAAATAGCATTATACTGGACCTTTAACCCTACCTGTTCTTGTTGTACATCACTTTGGATAGAATCGTCTGCTAAATGAAATTGTAATCTTGTAAACTAAAATATCTGATCTTGGCCAAAAATCCAATATTGTTCATCTCTAATGTTTAGGATGCATGTTTCTTACAATGACAGACCTTTTGATGTGCTTTGTCATGCTAGTGTTCTGTGAGCGCAGCTCTGATATCTCCTCGTCAGCGACATCCAGCCATTGTCTCATCTCCTTGGTCAGCTCCTTCAGCTGACTCCGACTGTGCGCGAGGTCAGCTATCTGCTCCATCATCTGCTTTGAAGAACTGCACACACACACATGCACACAAAGGTTAATTATTATTGACTATGGTGGAGCTCATTTAAATGGGAGCTTTAATTCCTCTTTAAGGCAGAATAAAAGTTAATTCCTCTTTAACCTGACCTTGTAAACACTTAATTCCTAATGCTAATTTAATTCCAAATTAAACTTAATTCTGAATTAGATGACTGGTTTATTCCGTTTTTAAATCCGAATGAAATAATTCCTCTTTCTTGTAAACAGTTAATAACACTTAATTCTGCTTTAAGTTCATTCCAGTCGTTTTGCGCATGTGTGACTTGCGGTGATGACGTGTTGGGTGGGGCCTGGAATAGAGCCGACACTATTTAATAAGAGCCTTAAAAGACATGGATATCATGAAAAAAGGGGATGGAAGGAGGCATAAACATGCAGACATTAACACGTAGACTTATACACATGGAGTCAGCAAACAGATCAGGCTTCATCGGACAGGTGATACTAAAATCCGGAGACGGAGTAAATGCGTCCCCATACTGTTGCACAGGCTGTAATATCACCTAGTTTATCATTGTAACGGTTGTTAGAGCTACTATCTTTACCAGGGTGCAACTATTTATTCCTGGTTATTGTTTTCCGTAGTTTTACTGGGCTTTATTTACCGGTGATTAGCTCATATCTCTCTTCCGCTACGTGGACCAAAGTGTGTTATTGTCTAGCTACTGCTTCAAAACTACAATCAAAATAAAGGTGAAAACAGTTCTCATGAATCCCTTTACCATTCATTCTATGGTTATTCTGTTTTAAAATCAAATCAAAATAACAAATAAACAGTATGGTTATTTTGTTTTACTGATTTAAAACCAAAACAGAAATACAGAAACACTAAAAACTAGATAAGCAGCGTTTTTCTGTTTTTTTTTAACTTGTTCTATTTGTGTGATATTTGGATATTTACGGGGAAATTAGAGCGAGAACTGAAGTCCTCTGCACCTCCTTGCCCAGGTCCTGGACCAGATCTCCTCACATAGCGCCAAATCATAACCAATGGTATCTCAAGACACTTTACAGTAGAGCAGTCTTAAGGACGGACTCTTCATTTTATGGATACACACATATGCATATATACGTATATACACATACATATGTATCCCACACCCAACATGAATTCATCATGGTGGCAAGGAAAACCTTCTGTTAAGCAGCAGGAACCTTGTGTGGATCCCATTCCTATGATGAACAGCCATCCATGTTATGCTGTGTTGGGTGTGTGCAGAGGAAAGGGTAGAGACAGAGTTGTTGAGACTCTGTAACTCCACACTAAGGATCCCACGGACCTGCAAGACAAAAGCCAGAAGGAGTACAGGAGCAAACACACAAGGGAAGAAGCAGACATAGAGGGAGTGTTTGAGAGAGGAATGGGACCCTCTCCGGTCCCTCTCTAACCTAAATGACCTCTCTCTTAACGCCCTCTCCAACCTCTCTCCAACCGAGCATGCCAGACCCCCCCGGCAGTCTATGCCTATTGCATCTTAACTATGAGCTATGACCTGGTTCCTAACTAAAAGCTTTACCAAAGAGGAATGTTTTGAGCCTAACCTTAAAGGTAGAGAGGGTGTCTGAGTGTCCTTGGGCAAGACACTGAACCCTAAGTTGCTCCCAGTGGTCAACTAGCGCCTTGCATGGCAGTCCTGTCCCACTGGTGTGTGAATGTGAGAGTGATTGGGTAAATGAGCTGACATGTAAAGTGCTTTGAGACTGCTTCAGTGTGGTGATAAAGCGCTATATAAATCAAGTCCATTTTAGTCCATTTACTATTTGGACAGTAACGCTGTTCGGTAAAGTTGGCAGATATTCACAGATTCGGACTTCCAGCATCAATAACTCTTTAACAAAATCAAAATCATCGACACAAATTACACCTCTGCCAACGGTGTGAGGTGGAAAACACTCTACAAGATAATTTTTTTATCAAACGCAGCAGAGTAAAAGTTTGTCTGTGTGTCCCCTTTGTGTGGTGAGATTAAAACATGAAGCTCTCGTCCTCGTTTCCCCGTAAATATCCAAATATCACACAAACAGAACCAGATTTAATTTTAAAACAAAAAGACGCTGCTTGTTTGGTATTTCCGTTTTCCTGTTTCTGGTTTTAGATTAATAAAACAAAAAAATAATCAAGTTTTTTCTTTGTTTTCTTTTTTTGGTTTTGAAACAAAATAACCAAAGAAGGGTACACGGATGTGTCACTCATGTGGTCTTCTGTGTTACAGCCAACAAGAAAATGTTGCTTGTTTCTCCCGATCGACGTGATACGCGATGTTCGCCCCGTCCAATCAGAAGCCTTCCCAACGCCCAGACCTACAGCGGAATTAACTAAAGCCAAATAAACCGGTTTTCCATGTAAACCTCAATTGGAGAATTATTATATCCATGTAAACATGAAGCAGAACACTTTAATTCCGAATGATTTTATTCGGAAAAACTAATTCCGAATTAAAAATGATCATGTAACCGTGGCTGTTGACATCCTGTGGTGTGTGAACGTGTTTAGCACTCACAGGTTTTCCATGCTTGAGTCCATGGCTTGGCTCTGGTACTGGTACTACTGGAGGTGGAAGAAGAAAAACAGCTGTTACTTTAAATAGAGTTTGCATTATCTTGGGGGGGGGGGATGTGAATGTGTCACTCTACCTCATCTTTGTTCATTTCAATAAATGTTCCTTTTTTTATTTGAAACTTGTACCATTTGTTATCATCACAGTGTAATTTTTATGATGTAAATTGAGCGAGCAAAGGTAGTATCGGCTCCAAATATCGGCTCAAGAAAATCGGCAGTCCTTATTGGTCATCGGCTAAGGCTGAAAGAAATATAATCGGTATCGGCATCGGCCCTAAAAAACCCATATCGGTCAACCCATTTGTGGCACCAACTCCCGATAACATATCAAAAGCCAAAGATGGAAAACTGCAGGTGATATTACCTTGGCTGAACTGTAAGAAACTGATACCAGACTGTGATGGCCATCCAATAACTGGTTCAGCAGAGCACTATGCTTTGTATGACCGATTCCATGAGGACAATACAAAGGATCCCCGAGATGCCTTGCGCAAACTTCGGCTGGTCCCACAACTTGCAGGACAAGTCAACAGTCAAATAGCGGAGTAACTTTTTGCAAAAATGAAAAAAAAAAACAATTACTTCTTAAACATGTATCATCCACCATCACAACACCCACAAAAACAAAAAAACAATTGGATGCCATTAAAAAGACCTTTAGAACTGAAGTATCAATGAACATCTACAACCAGGCAGTGTTGGGTAACTTCAACCTACTTTTACTATGCAACGTTAAATACACCACATTAATTATTCATTGAATTTTTTGCCCTAACTTTTTTTTTTAATTTAGAAAATCAAAGATCGTCAGGGACATACAGTACTGTTAAACCTGGTCCAATGAACACTGAGTTACCAGCAGGTGAGTAATGATGCTCTTTTCCTGTCATGGTCATAATTTTATTTTTCTCTATGGATGTAAGCTCATATGAGGATTGACAGGTCAGGCGTTAACTGTCATTTTCCATTGCATTTCGGCAAAGGCAGTGCCCCCCACAGCAGCCTTTGACATGCCCACCACTGAAGCCGTTGACATGCCCCTCACAGCAAAGCCTTGGGAAGAAGACTGGAATCCTATCCAGGAACAATTTGTAAGTTAATCAGTAGAAATATTAGTTTGTGAATGCACGCTTTACTGTCTGACTAATATATGCTACATGCAGCTTAACTCCGTGCTGCACAAGAAACGGCCTACGGGAGAAATTATTGTTAAAGAAGGGTCCGCATGCCTTACACGTGAGGAATTCTGTTTCTCAGGTTTGCAACGATACATGGATTCCATTGTAAGTAGTGAAAAGTTGGTAAAAACAAGAAAAGGAAAATCTACGTTTGTTTTTGTTTATGCTTTTTCACATATGAAATTGCCTCTTTTACAGATCGGAAATGCCTGCATGAAACTCATCCATGAAGCAGCTCAGCAAAATGTATGTAATATAAAGGCTAATAAATGCTGTAACTAAAAGGTTAAATTAAACAATACGGCTTTACTGTCTATTTACGGTCTTCACTTTTTCATAGGGCAATGACATTTATATAGAGGACATGTACGTCGTTCCTACCTGGAAGCCCACATGAACCAACATTGTTGCTCACTTTCCAGTGAGTATCTACCTATAAAAGCAAGGGAGGTCTGTGAGTGTGTGTGTGTGTGTGTGTGTGGATGTGTACGTGCGTGTGTGTGTGTGTGTGGAGCAAATATCTCCCAGACGCGGTGCGAGTTCGACCAGAAACTTGGTCAATGGGTTCCAAATACCCCGAGTGTGTGTATCTGTTATTTTGGAGTAATTTGGTCATTTCAAAATGTTTATTTTAATTTTATTTCACTTCTGGACGGCCCCGAAATGAAACCTATTCATCTTTTGACCTCAGGGTGTGAGGGGGCGCTAGCGCACCATCTATATCTATTTCACTGCACAGCTCCTCACCCGAGCAAGACTCACGTGTGCGGCCACTGCTCCTCCACCATGCTATCGTTAGCTTCTCAAACACGGGAGCTCTCTGAATAGATCATTTGAAACTGTCAGCCACTGGTGAGTCTTTTGCAGACACGTTTACCATTGTTTTAACCATATAACTGATGCTCAATAACGCGCTGTTTCAAAAGAGTCGGTTTTGACCTCAACCCGTTCAATACTCCAACTGGAAAACTGCTGATTCTGTGTGGTGCCGTGCATGGAAGCTAAGCTCTGATCACTCGGTTCGAAGGTACAAAATGATTTTTGTTCTTTAAAAAGGCAGCCGAATTGTAGATAATACTTTAATTTACTTTCTCACTGATGTAGTTTGGAGCTTTATGTTTTGTTTTGCGCAGTTTTGTTACTTTTCTGATTGGCGCTACAATGTTTATGGAGTTTGGTTATCAGCGTCTCAAACATTTCATGGAACACACAGACACGGTATTTATTTATTTATTTAAATATACTAAATGAGTAAAAAAAAAAAAAAAAATGCACAAAAAGACAACTGAAAGAATAAAAAATATACGACTCCAAAAAACATACATTACAGAAAAATACAACAAAAATATGAAAATGACTCAAAATACACAAAACTAAATATTTATACAAAAAATGACAACAGAATCACACTAAAATGGCAACAAATAACTATAATTATACAAAAAATGCACAAAAACACAACAGAAAGATACACAAATACACATAATGACTCCAAAAAACATACATTACAGAAAAATATACCAAACAAAAAAAAAAATAAAAGTAAATAAACAAAAAACAACAACAAACACATTTATCATGTTCATGTCCCATTGAATTAAACCAGGGAAATCGCACATGCTGTTTTATTTTGCACCCAAAAATAAACTCCTTTTCTGATTTGGAGATTAAGATTAAGATTAAATCGGGGCTTTCGCCTTTAATTGGCCATGTAATTTTATTACATTAATGGAATTTGTCCTCTGCATTTAACCCATCTCTGAGGAGTAGTGGGCAGCCATTTTGCGGCGCCTGGGGAGCAGTTCGGGGTTAAGGGACTTGCTCAACATCCCACAGTAATGGCCCAGGTGAGGCTTGAACCGGCAACCCTCCGATTACATGCCCAGCGTCCTTAACCACTAGGCCACCACTTCCCAAAGAAAGGAAGGAGGGGGCACCTGTGTATCCAGAAAATGAAGAGTCCGTCCTTAAGACTGCTCTACTGTAAAGTGTCTTGAGATACCATTGGTTATGATTTGGCGCTATACAAATAAAGATTGATTGATTGATTGATTGTAATTTCAGTGTAACTTATGATTGAAATTCACAAGTTGTGATTAATTGTGATTATTTAGTCAGATTTGCAATCGATTGTTTTTTTTTTAATCCATTCACAGCTAATTTATATTTAAAAAAACATTCCCCATGAACAGTAGAGACCTTTCTTCGATGATATCACACATCACATGACTTTTAGTGGTGGGTGGTAGATGATGGAAACCAATGGCAAACTGTTTACACATTTAATCTCTAACCTGGAAACTGGTTAGAAATATCTGCTCTTCAATCCTATGTTTTTTTTTTTCAAAATGAACATCACATTTATCTCAAACCTCATTTGAACTTGGTAGAATGAAAGTTAAAGATATGGAAAACGTCACGTCACCAAGTCTAAACTTTAGTTCAAGTGATCTTCAATGTTCCTCAAATAAAGATATCTATGTAGTTATAGATATCTGAGACGATGTTTGGACTTGGCAGAAGTAGAAAGTTCTGTTGTTCTGTTTGTGTTTTATTCATTTTTATATTTACGAGTCACATTTCCTGAGATGCAATTTCCGTTTTCTAAAAAGCAAAAGTTGATTGTCTAAAAAAGGAATCAAATGGTTCATTCATTCTTAACCCTAGCTTTACATGCAGTGAGACATTCCGTTATTATATGCCGCTAACACACACACACACACACACACACACACACACTGTGTATAATGATCCAATTCAGACTAAATGTTAAATGTTAAAACGAACAGATTTAAATAGAGCTTCTATGACAAAGTCGTTCCAAAGATCTTAACAATATCAGCTCATTCACACAAGATTATGACTATATATGTAAATACATTTAGATTAAAACAAGCAGTATTTACACACTGGATTGTGGAAAATCACTAAATTAGTCATTGAAGTTGACATTATTATTAAAAACTCACCTTGATCTCAAACGTTGCTCACTGATGACATCTGCTGGTCAACGTTAATCGATGTTATTAAAGCTTCTTTATTCGTTTCTGACGGTGTACGGAGTGTAGATTGGTGTAGATTCTGCAGCTTTCATCTTAGCCTGAGTTGCCATGACAACCTGTCAACATTGATCTTCCATTTTAGTCTGAGTTGCCATGACAACCTGTCAACATTGAGCTTCCATGTTAGCCTGAGTTGCCATGACAACCTGTCAACATTGATCTGTTTGAAGCTGCCTTTTGTGATTAAATGTATGTTATATTATCATCAGAAGATCAAATATATTAAAATAAATAATGCAAACACACACACACACACACATTTTACTCCTCATAGTGGATTTATGTCTGGACTGTTACATCAGGCATAATTACTACCAATGAGGCAGCGTCCATTTTTATAGAGGTCCTTAAAAGTTTTGATGCCAGCATTTTTCCACTGCATGTATGTAGCGTCAGTGAGACTGGGGGGAAACAGATGAGTTTTCATGATTGGCATTGTTATTGATGCTGAAAGAAACTTAAAATGGTTCCTGTATTGTGACCATATTTTCAAAGAGGACTGTACCACAGGACTTTATGTATATTTAGAGGGATTAATTGGAAGAGAAGAACACAACAGAGCTTCCAGTGATAATGAGGAACAACACAAGTGTTCAAGTTTGCACCACAACAAGTCTTGTGACCGGAGCCAATAGGTCAATTTATGAATGTGAGATGACCAATAATAATGTAGGAAATTAGGCAAAGCAAGCCCACCACTAAATGTCATCTTTTGTAATAGAGATTTCCTCACTCTGGGGTTCTTGCCTTCCCACAAAAAAGATATTATAAGATGGTTGAGAGTCTTAAAAAACTTTTTGAGCAAAAACACCGGAATACATTGAAATAGAAAGAGAAACCGGGGAAAAAATATCATTTTAACTGTGTTTATTCGACCCAAAAGAGATAAGGGCAGGGAGCCCCACCTCTGAAATTCTGCTTTAATTTGGTTAATCAATGGGGTGAAATTAGCTGTGTATAAGGAAGGTAAAGTGCGGGTGATGTTGATTCCTAGATATTTAAATCCAGAGGGGCTAAGTTTGAATGGAATATCTGTCTGGTTCAACTCAAAAGCTAACAAATTTACTGGATAGCATTCACTTTTAAGTAAATTAACTATGTATCCTGAGAGTAAACTGAATTTTTCCAACAACGATTTAATCGAGGGAACCCTAAGAGTAGGATCAGAAACGTATAAAAGCAAATCATCTGCATAAAGGGACAATTTAAAATTCATACCGGAATGAGAGATTCCTTGAAACTGAGGAAGAGACTGTAAGGATATGGATAAAGGCTCTATAGCCAGAGCAGCATTGTAATAGACATTACTAGCCCAAAATAATGTTTTTTGTGTGAGTTTTATAAGAAAGAAAGTGTCTAGAGATAGTGTCTTTTCTTTAACCCCTGAAAGTGTTTAAGGTGGTGGCCATGATGAAAGAACATTAGAATTTTATGATGAAAGAACATTAGATTTTTATGATGAAAGAACATTAGATTTTTATGACGAAAGAACATTAGATTTTTATGATGAAAGAGCGTTAGAATTTTATGATGAAAGGAGGCGTGGCCGTAGGATTATTACATCACCTAGTGGAAGTGCGTCTGATCGTCAAAACAAACGTGATCACCTTTTCCTAACTCCTCTCCTAACACCTTTCCTTAACCCTGTGACGTCATCCACGGGGTTATAGAAAAGTGGATAGGAAAGGAGATAGGAGGGATTACTCGGACGCAGCCTTTAAGTCACGTAGTGCATCTATCACGTGACCTAAACTGGCCAGTGAGGGGCTTTGTATGCATAGAGTTGAAGTCTATGGATACATATAACGTATCAATAGCCACAGTCTATAAGAAATGCAGCTAATAATTAGCCATTTTTAAAGCTATTCTGAAGGTTTTCTAAGTATTTCCCTTTACAAGAGTTTCCAGCAAATAAAACTATCTCATAATGAACAGTATGGATTATGGATAAGTATGCTAGTTTTTTATTCAATAGATGCTGCACTTTTTAGTCATTTTAGAATTGAATGACCAAACAGTTCATTTATTCATTCAGTCATGGTGCTGTTGGATGCTAAATAACCTTAATGACTGTTATTTTAAAGAATGCAAGATGATTGAATATGCATCCGTCTAGATTTTTATTATATTTATTTTTAATGCATTGGATTTAGTTTTTACCCTTGCTTGTTTTAAATGTTGAACCCTGTCTTCCTGCTCCTCTCAGACTCTGTTCACCTACCCAGAGAACTGGCGAGCCTTCAAGACCCAGATCACAGCCCAGTACAGCGGAGCTCAGCTCAAAGTTGGCAGCAGCTACCCTGCCTTCACCTTTGGGCTGACAAACCGCACCCCAGCCTTCCTTAACAGCTTCCCTCTGGGAAAGGTGAGTCCGTACTATTCATTTTTAAGTACATAGGGCTGTTACGGTATAGATTTGGTCTGATTCATTATTTTCATTACACTTGGATGTTGTATTGATCCATATTGTGATTAGATAGTAATTATTAATGATGTGAAATTAATCTTCCAACAACTCAAGATTCAATTCTGATTCAATTCTGATTCTTGGGGTGATGATTTGATTCAAACTGATTCTTGATTCACAATCAATACTTTTTGTAACAAAGGGTACCAATAAAAACAGATTATGTTCACAGGGTTCCAACGGATCCTTAAAGGAGCATAGGGCAGGATTTATAAATCAGACTCCATAGTGGTTAGTGTAACTGCAGCCATCAGCCCAGCCATCAGCGGGAGCGTATCAACTGTTTTTAATGGTTTTTATTTTTTGTATTTTTGTTGTTTTATAGATTTCTGGCTAGATTTCTGGCTACTTTACAAAGGTAAACCCTCATCCCAATCTCTTTCACTCTCCAAACAAAATTTGCGCAACATGGATTTAAGGGTTTGATGAAAACGTTCTAAGGCTCCCTGAGACTCCGGATGATAAGGACTGGATTTTCTATGTTTGATGTTCAGTTCTTTAACTACTTGTGCGAACAACTTAGATGTGAAGTTGGTGCCTTGATCAGTCTGGATTTCCTTAGGTAAGCCAAATGTAGAAAAAAACTGTACAAGGGCTTTTATTACTGGTTTGGTTCTAATGGATCGTAAAGCTATGGCATGGGGAAAACGAGTAGCTGAACACATTAAAGTCAAAATGTATTTATGTCCAGATTTTGTTCTTGGTAACGGTCCTACACAGTCTAAAATCACTTTGTCAAACGGTTCCCCAAAAACAGGAATTGGATGCAAAGGGGCTGGTGGAACAGGCTGATTTGGTTTTCCAGCAATTTGACATGTGTGGCACGATTTACAGTATATAGCAACATCTGCTTTCAAACCTGGCCAAAAGAAATTTCGCAACACACGTTGGTACATTTTTTTAATACCAAGGTGCAATCATGTGCAAGGTTAAGAACTTGGGGCCGGTATTCAGTTGGCACCACTACCTGATTTACAGCACGTAACTCATCCGTATCAGGTCTCCACCTCCTCATCAGGACCCCATTTTCTAAGAAGAAAGCTGGAAATGTGCTAGCAGAGACTGTGGCAGAAGAGAAACACAAAGTCAACGTGGGATCGCTTTTCTGTGCAGAAATCAACATTTCACGATTTACATTCAGCTTCAGTGCTTCATCAGAGAACAATGAACTTTCATTATGACAAGTAGACTGATTTTCAGGTTTTACAACAGGCTCAACACAATCAAATTTAACATTTTCATCCAATTTTACCATGAACGACTCAGACAAGTCAATATCGGCAAGTTTCCGAGCCTGTGCGCGTGCCACAGCGCACACAGGAAACAGATCTGGGGTGGAAGGGTCGGCAGGAGTGGCTTCAAACGAAACAGAGACTGGAATGTCCGCAACGACAGGGTTGGAAAAAACGCTTCCTCCTGCCAAATCATTACCTAAAATGAACGAGACCCCAGTCACACACAGCTACTTTAACCTGCCCTGTCACTAGCGGTGATTCTAAAAACACCATGTGTTGTGGAGTTCTCAGCACAGTCATACCAATGCCCCACACTAACAGATCAGAGCCACATGACGTCTCACTGGATAATGGCAGGACATCAGCCAGCATCATTGAATGAGAAGCAGCAGTATCGCGAAGAATTTTGATCAGAATTTTCTCTTTTCCTTCCTCTGACACAGAAACTAGACCTTCTGAAACAAACGGCTTAAAACAAACGTCAATCTCAGAAGGTTTAAACAGCAGGCGATGGAACACTTTTAATAAGACACACCCCCGCAGGTGGTTTATTAGACTTGGTTGAATTTTTCTTTTTAAGAAGAGGACAAACCGCGATCAGATGACCCGCCTCACGACAGTAAAAACACTCACGGCTGTCACTGTTAACCGTGGAAACATTTTTACGCTCAAGCTTCGGTGACCTATTTTTCCGCTCATACACAACATTTGGACTGCGAGAGGATGGCCACGAAAACACACTCTTATGAGTTAAAATAAACTCATCAGCTAAAACAGCTGCTTTTGTAACAAAGGCGACCTTCTGTTCATTTAAATAAACCACGATGCGCTCCGGTAGACATTTCTTAAATTCTTCAAGCAAAATTAATTCATGCATGTCTTCCACAGTTCTAACGTTAGTTGCCTGACACCACTTGTCAACTTTTCTAAACTTCTGTCTATATGCCTCAGGCACCAATTCATATGCTTGTAACACAGCTTTCTTTAACGTTTGATAATCTAAACTCTGCTCTAAGGATAAACTAGCACACACATCTTGTGCTTTTCCCACAAGTTTACACTGAAGTAACAAAGACCAAAACTCTGCAGGCCAATGGAGAGCTGCAGCTATGCGCTCAAAAGCACTAAAACACGAGTCAACCTCCGCTTCACTGAACGGAGGAACCAGACCAAATGTGTGGGCTCATGTCAAACCCACCTGAAGAAACAGGTGCACTGTGCGGGCTGGACTGTGGCATGGAGACGGGAGGCTGGCTCCTCTCCAGCTCCATAGCTCGGAGGCGGAGCTGCATTGTCTGCACCTCCAGCTCTTGGTGTCTCACTTCCGCCTCTTTGATCGCCAGGGTCAGGCGGAGATCTTCTGCAGACATCCCTGTCAGAAATGTCACGGCCGATTTTCGGTCAACACCAGACGGGGACTCAGCGGGACCCATCGGTTCCGCTGCATCCACCTGGCGTGCGCCGCCGACCGGTTCACTCACACCGCCCCGTGCAGGAAGCACACCAGCGTCAACCAGCTGTTTAGCCAACACAGACTGCATCTCTGCTTTTCGAGCCTGATAGGACACATTAAAACTAAACTGATTTGCAATCATTAATAAATCAACTTTTTTACATTTATCAAATTTCTCCCAAGAGAGAAATCTGCCATTTCCCTTCCTAAATTCCTCCCACACTAAAGAGAAAAATACCAACCAGAAAAAAAACTTCACCACTGCGCCTAAAAAATTCGAAGGGAGAAAAAAACTAACGGCCAAGCCCCCAATTCATGTTACGGCCCAGCCTAGGAGAACTGGACCGTAAGATGACGGTGTGCCACCTTTTCCTGGTCTCAAACAGACACATCGACAAAACTTAAGTTTCCAATTATTTATTCACAATTTTCTATAACACAAAAGAGAATTAACTAAAGGAGGGAGCTGTGGGCCAAAATAAACACAAAGAAAATATGGCCGCTCAAAAGTCTCTCACAACTTGTCCCACACTCCTGACTGCTGTCTGCTCCGATGGATGAGACCAGTGAAGAGTGACACGATGCGCCTCTCTCTGCCCCGCCGCGCCCCGTCAGGTAGCGTTGTCTCCTCCTTTTTGACTGGTCGGCTTGTGAAGGTTTGACCAATCAGGAAGGGACCCGTCACTCTATCCCTTCCTCCGCAGGTGGAATGAATCCCAGATGATAGGCTGACAAGACACACCCACCAAAGCACACACACACACAGCATAGACAGACACACTCACATATACGACCTCAGTCGTAACAATTCTGTTAATGGTAGACAAATGGATCATATCAGTTGTTATGCTTATCCACTCATGTTTCATTCAAGTTGCATTAATATATAAAAAGATAGAACTAAGAACATTCTCAACCAATAAGACTAAAACTAAGATGGCTGCTGAAAACAACACTGCCTGGTTGAGCCTTAGTTAATGTGTCTGAATCATTCATTGATCCAATTGGTCAATTTAATGCAGCCACTAACGCTTAAAAATACAAGCAGTGGATCGAGAGAGAAAGAGGTGCATGCAAAACTTTAATCAGCCTGGATGTAGTTTATGTCTATTATTTACAATACATTTAGGATCAACAGAGAATGTTTCATAGATCTAGATACGTTGGTGACCACTGCTTTATAAGTTTTGTAGAGTTTTTTATTTTTTTGGTGCTGCAGGTTTAGATCAACAAATGCAAATCAAGCTGAAGCCTCAGGGTTTTTTAAAAATCTTTTAACTACAAAGTCAAATGTTTTCCTTATACGATATAAAGATATTTTGTAAAGGTCATAGTTCCCCTGCCTTTGGGCAGGTAAAACACATTAATCCCTAAAGATTGACCTCAGTCACTCTGTGAAGTAGTAATGCTTTATTATTTTGGACATTTGTCCTCATTTGATAATATTATCCTTGTGTTGGCACACCCCTCTGCCAAATGGCAAAACGTTGTAGACATTATACAGGTTTTAAATTCAATTTTGAGGGTTTTCTGTAAATATGGAATAGAGCTATTGTCACATCTGTATATAAGTCGCTTTCCAAGAATTTTACTCTTTTACTGGAAAAATCCTCACATAAGTCGCGTCGGCCAAAAAGTCAAATGCCTGGATGTTAGACTTCCAGGTCTGGTACAAGGTTCCTGTGGATCCTTAAAAAGTCTTAAAATGCATTCAATTCATGAATCTAAAAATAAGGCCTTAATTGTCATTAAAATGTCTTGAATCAATGTTTCAAAAGTTTCAAAACAAATTATGTTGGAGGGTTTTTTCATGCAAATACTTTTTATTTAACTGAGCTACTTTTACACACACACTATATATATATATATATATATATATATCAGTGACGTGCCGTGACCACTAAGGTTGGGTAGGCACGGCGTTGCAAATCAAGACCACAAATGACTTTCTTTTTTTTCTCCTGTCTTTTTTTTTCCCCTTGTCTGCACATGCTGTCAAAGGTCAACACTACAAGAAGTGCAATCATTATGAGACAGCAATAGCAATTTTCAATATAGCCTCCTCTCCCAATAAGATATATATCATGTCACAGCAGCGCATCCGTTGTTTGTGTTGGAAACACGGAAAAAATGACAACGACTCAGACGACGGAGCTGTCTGCGGTGCTGAAACCACGTCTGCACCCCAAATTCAACCTTTACAACAATAAGTTTATGCACATATTCAAAATGTGCAGCACCTCTTCCTCTTACGTCATGCTATTTACGTTGTTATTTTTTCATAAACACCATATTTTACCATATACACACACCATTCAGCTCGCACAATGACCACCGCTGTAATCACGAGAGAGAGAGAGAGAGAGAGAGAGAGAGAGAGAGAGAGAGAGATTAAACTTTAGACTTACTTTATTTGAAGATGAAGTCCATGCGCCTGTCTTTCTGGACAAAGATGTCGATCACAGCAGTGTAAAAGTCTGCTGTCTTGGCCTTCAGCTTTATGAGTCTCTCTTTCTCAATGGATATGAGAGCCAGTGATGAAAGTCTTCCTTGCTCTGTTCTGTTGCGGCTGTAAGTTTTGTTGCGTTTAAAGCAAAAAATGACCTCTCCACCGATGTTGTGGTGGCTGGAATGGTCAACACCAACTTCAGCAGACCAGACCTTGTCGGTGATGCCACGGCTGCCAAACAGCAAACACAAGAAGCAGAACAGGTTCCATGAGGCGCATCCACAAAGCCATTCCTTCCATCTGTACCATTCACTTTGGAAAGTCCGCACACTTTTCTGACGTTTCTTTTGCTGAAGGTCTGGTAGCTCAGGTGTTGGTCTCCCATCTTTTAAAAGCTGTCGCTTTTCTTCAAAAGAAAGTTGTGAAAATGTATTTATCCTCTCCATCGCTGTCATCCAACCTGTAGTGCAATCCCGCCCACTAGATGCGGCCACGTGATATCTACGGCCCCGAAATGAAACCTATTCAGCTTTTGACCTCAGGGTGTGAGGGGGGCGCTAGCGCACCATCTATATCTATTTCACTGCACAACTCACTTCCGGAGTGTGCATGAGCTCCCGTGGACTTCTCTTTTCCCTTTTGAGGAAAAATACTTTTTTACTGTTCTTTATTTGGTGATGACATTTCGAAACGTTTATTTTCATGTTAGTTAGACCGTACGCTATTTAGACCGGACAGACCTCACCTGGAAGTTATTGATGGCAATGGCTGCTGTGTTGAAAGCTGCACATTTATCAGCAGCGCGCGTGTGTGAGAGAGTCAATGGAGATTTGTGTCCAAGGTAGAGAGTCACATACTTACACACACCGATCAGGTGCGCTTCACTATTGATCACCGTGTGTGTGTGTGTGTGTGTGTGTGTAACGGACCACCATTTAGTCCGGTTACAGTCTGTGTCACGACACCCGTCCATTGGGTGGCAGTGACTGCAGTGTTGAGTCAGATCAGTAAACGGTGCTACATAGTGAAGCCCGCCTGATGATTACTGTCGCTTCACTCACGACACACCTGCCACTACATCTAACTACTGAAAATAGATAAGTTTAGTGAAAGTTAGGCAGGCACACACACACTAAACAACAAAAAATATGAAATGACTCAAATACACAAACCTAAATGTTTATACAAAAATTACACAAAAAGACAGAAAAATACACCAAACGACAACAAAAATATGAAAATGACTCAAAATAGACTAAACTAAATACTTATAATCCCACATGAATGCATACTTACGACGGGCACTGTACATTACAGAAAAAAACACCAAACGAAAAAAATATAGAAATGAGTTAAAATTAGGGATGTAACGATTAATCGTAAGGCAGTTAAAAATCGATTCATAGGTATCACGGTTGATATCGATTTTTTGACAATTGAATCGCAGTACTTTTTTTAACCAGCAGAGGGCGCTATCCGGAAGTGTTGGCGGCGGGCGGAGTCTGCTAATACTTTCTTTCTGGCTGCCTTCTACTCTTAAATATGTTAATAAATGATTCATTACCCCTTTAGCACCGAAAGAATATCTGTAATATTACTTGAATATCTGCAAAAGTCACGTTTTTCTATTAGCTTTGTCTGCTAGCATAGCTTCTCTTCTTCACTGCTAGAATATCTGCATGCCAACCGACCACTGTGTTACCAGCGCCCTCTGCTGGTCCAAACAAATATGACGTAAATCAGTGCAATGACGTTTTTTTTTTTTTAAAGTCCAATTGTTAAGGCTCAAAATACATTTTCAGTTGCACTTTTAAAAGAAAAACGATTATGCAGTTTTGCATTGTTTATTATAGAACCAGAATTTAAATTAATAGGCTTCATTTTCATTTGTATTATTCCTTTATTTATTTAATTCAAGATTTATTTTTAGTTAAATTGCATTGTTTTGAATAGTTTATCAAGGAATTCTTTTGACAAGGAAAAATAAAAGGAAAATAATACAGTATTTTCTAATTTTTTCCCAAAAAAAAAATTTGTCTACAGTCCCATTTTGTAAATGAAAAAATCGTGAGAGAATCATATCGTGAACCCAGTATCGTGAATCGAATCATATCGGGAGTTGAGTGAATCGTTACATCCCTAGTTAAAAAACAAAAAAAAAACATTTATCATGCGCATGTCTCATAGGATCAAACCAGGGAAATTGCACACGCTATTTTACTTTGCACCTGCAAATATACCCCTTTATAATGCTACAGAGTATGTTGTTATTATGATGCCCATAATTGACAACTCTTCTTAAGCTCCCACTATATGAATACATACTTCCGACGGGCACTGTACTCGACTTAAAAAAAGACATACATTTACAGAAAAATACACCAAATTACTCCTGATTCATACTACAATACAATATACAAAAATACACGACTCCAAAAAAACATACATTACAAAAAAAATAAAAATAAAAAAACAGCAAACATTTATGCACAAAAAGACAACAGAAAGATACACAAATACACAATACTCCAAAAAACATACGTTACAGAAAAATACACCATACAAAAAATATAAAAGTGATGATGAAGTGATGCACATGTCCCATAAAATTAAACCAGGAAAATTGCACCCACATTTTTCACCTGCAAATATACCCATTATGCTCCCATGTGAATACGTCGGAATACATACTTCCGACGAGCACTGTACTAGTACAACAAAAATATGAAAATGGCTCAAAATACGCAAAACTAAATATTTATACTAAATATACATAAAACTAAATATTTATACTAAATATACATAAAACTAAATATTTATACTAAATATACATAAAACTAAATATTTATACTAAAAATACACAAAATGACTCCTGAATCACACTACAATGGCAACAAAACAATTATACAAAAAATGCACAAAAACACAACAGAAAGATACAAAAATACACATGACTCCAAATAACATACATTACAAAAAAAATTTAAATAAAAAAACAGGAAACATTTATGCACAAAAAGACAACAGAAAGATACACAAATACACGACTCCAAAAAACATACGTTACAGAAATATGCACCAAACAAAAAAATATAAAAGTGATGATGAAGTCATGCACATGTCCCATAGAATTAAACCAGGAAAATTGGACCCGCAAATATACCCCTTATACTCCCACATGAATGCACACTTCCGACAGGCATTGTACTGGTAAATAAAATACCGAATTATTTTTCCTGCTGTACAAATGTGCTAACCAGTAATGACGTTTCATTTATGTTAGGAGGATGCCGACATGAAAGACTTCTTAGTCTTTCCAGCATGAACTGGGGAAAATGGGTCAGATCACTACGTTCTCTGTGTAATTAAATGACACTGCTCAAGATACTAGATGTTGTGGTAATATGTTCAAATTATGTGTATTACAGCAAAGTGCACTCCTGTACTACTTCCGTGCACTAATTAGTTTTTAACTTCTGTGCCTTTTTTACCTATTATCAAAATATAGATCAAGAGGCCCCTTCTGAGAGAGATGCTGTTTTTAGACTCACACAGTACACAAAACATGAGTCTGGGTTTGGTGATGCCGAATACATTTTCAGGTCCACAGATGAGACACTGTTTGCCATGTTCATATTCATTTTTATTTTTTTTTTTACTTGTCTGCATATGCTGTCAAAGGTCAACACTACAAGAAGTGCAATCAATATGAGACAGCAATGCATGTTTTGTTATTGCAATAAAATAAATTGACTTATTTTATTGCTTAATTGTGACCATCACCAGCCCTCTCCAAGGAAAGGTAAGAAATCTTTTATTATAGGGAGGATATAAAAAGGGAGAGCAGTGTTACACCTAGGTGGAGGGGGGGAGGTGAAAGGGAGCAGGGAGGAGAGACTCAGGTAGGAAATAGAAAGGGTGGGGAAGAATAGATTATTTACAGTGAGGGTGAGATGTGAAGTTGTAGAACATATTGTGCTTTTTATGTTGTGTAATCAAGCCAGTATAGTGATAAGTGTGAAGCTTAGCTATAAAGTTGGTGGCTGTGGACAGGGGGAATGAGTGAGTGGCAATACCTAAAGCAGGTTTTTGGGATTAACGTGTCTAAAGTTGAGCCCAGTATAAGTTTTATCCCACATCCCAAGGCGTGCCAGTGCATCGTATACCAGTATATGTGCAATAACCGCTACAGCAAACCCAGAAACTGCCCCAGGCCCGCAGATGCAGCCAGGCCAGCAGAAAGAGCAAGGGCCAGGGAGCCCCAGGCCACCCCCCCATGGCTGAGAACCCCCCGAGACGCCCCCAAGATCCCAGGCCAAGAGGCAGCCACCGCCCCCCACACACACATCCGAGGAAGCCCCAAGCAGCCGAGCATCCAGCGCATCCCGCCACCGACCCCAACCCCAAGGCCCCACGCCACCACTCGCACAGCACGCGTAAGCCAACAACAACAGCGTCACCACAGACTGTCATGCATTCTTTGTTGAGAGTATTTTGTTCTTGTCAATTTTTTCACCAATGTACAGGGCTCGAGACTGCGGTCAAAATGGTCGCATATGCGAGAATGTTTTCAGTGTGTGCGAGTGAAAATTTGATCTGGTCGCATCAATGCGAGTTCGTATTGGGTGACATTATTTTATACGGAGCGGCTTAGCGCTTTGTCACTCCCACAGAGTAGACTTCTCTTTCTCTCTCCCTCTCTGCGAGATTACTGTAAAACCGTCTATAAACAGGCACTGCAAATTGGCTGGCTGCTAGGTTGATCGAGATTTTCTGAGTGGAGGCTGGTTTGACCGCAGTGCTCCAGGTGAGCAGACGGTGCACGCTCACGCAACATGGCTGCGGGTAATGCAACGGTGAATGCACCGAGTATAAACACCAATGTGCTCTTTTGGAGTGTGTACAGTCCGCTATGAACGGAGCCAGGAATAACGGTGAGTGCGCGCTCATATTGAGAGCAGCAGTTAAAAGGAAGAACGTGCTGAGCGCAGCGATGCAATGGCCCTCTATAGCTTTAAAAAAAAAAAAAAACAGTCTCCAGGAGGACTTTAATCCAGGTGAGATGAGGTTAAATGTTTCCTTGTAGAGTAAAGGTTGCAGACCCCTGACCAGGGGAAGAGGGTTAGGAGACCCCACTATAAGAGCCTCTGAATTTAATTCCATGGGGTGAAGCAATGCAGATGCTAAATTACTTTTGCTACTGTTAAGTTAATTCAAGTTCAGCATTTCTGCAAAACAAAAAAAATGAACACATGTAACCAGTTGTTATGCTTTGCTGTTATTTAAAAAAAATTGTTATGTCTTCTTTTAAAATTATATAAAATAAATTACCTGTTATTTCAGCCACTGCTTGTTGCAGTAAAACTTAATATCGACACTAAAACATTTAGCAAATATATCTCGCGTCATTGTCAGTCTTTACTTCATACAAAACTACAGTACGCCAGTTAAGTCAATTATTCATTAGCATGCATGGCTATGCTGTACACTCCCCCACCCCTGCTCAAAAAAAAGAAAAAAAAAGGTGCGACCAAATTCTGCAGTGTCACCACTGCAGAAGTTAGTGTAGATCCCTGAATGCATTAGCTTTTTCCCATTCAATACCTTAGTTGATCGTTATTGTTTGAAAGGCATGGCCAGAGGTTCGCTTTTTGGACTGTTGAAGCCAGAAGCTTGCTTCAGGGAAACCTGAAACCGTTTTACCGAGTGCCAAGGCAGAGTGCCATAACTGAAGAAGTTCTGCTCCACATGCAGGCGGCCACTGACCGCACTGCAAAGAAAACCAGGCTGGTAAACTTCATTGTCCAGTCGAAGGAAGCTGAACAGCATTTGGTGGTATTTTAAAAATGTTCCTGTATTCTCATCATTGCAGACTAACTCAGAAAAGATTCACTTAGGGTCTTTGTTGCTGATATTATCAGTGGACATAACATTTTGTGGCTGTTTTAACAGAAAACCAAAGTTCCCCAAATTCAAGGTTTTTGAGCCTTGGTTTTCCCTTAGGACATACTCAATGGCAAACTCACTACTTTGGTTCATCAGAGTTCTTCCAAAATGCCCATCTACCTGCACAGTGAGGAACAACAGGACAAGCTCTTTGCCTTCCTAAAGACTGTACTGTACAGAACTCCGACACAACTGAGCTTCACAGATGAAGTCCAGTTCATCTGTGGTGTTCTTTTTCTGGAGGCAGGCTGCAACATGTAATATTATTATAGATATTTGTGCTACTGCACTTTTAAAGGCTAAGTTAATAGCCCAGTTAATAGCCCACCTTAATGTTGGTACGTACTTGTCTAACATGGTTTGCTCTGCTGTAAAATGGTGTATGTAAATTATTTTGTTAAAAAAATTAACCATTTTCTTTTGAAAGGTCATCAGATATGGCCTGTCTGTGCAGGAAAATCTGTCCCTGCAAGAGGCTGAGCGGCTATACCTCAGTGGTCTGGCTTACCATCGAATGTAAGGCTAAATGATGTATTTTTTTAAAACTAGTACAGTGCCAGTCGGAAGTATGCATTCATGTGGGTGCTTAAGTAGAGTTAATTATGGCCAAATGAGTATGTGTTTGAAGGTTGGATGTACAAAGAGGTGTACTCTGTAGTGTTATAAAGGGGTTATGCGGGTGCAAAATACAACAGTGTGTGCGATTTCCCTGGTTTAATTCTATGGGACATGAACATGATAAATGTGTTTGTTTTTTTTGTTTGGTGTATCTTTCTGTAATGTATGTTTTTTGGATAAGTATTTAGTTTAGTGTATTTTGAGTCATTTTCACATTATTGTTGTTGTTTGGTTTTTTGTTTCTGTAATTTGTTTTTTCTCTCACACATGGGCTACAGAGAAATGTGTAGCTTTCAACACAGCAGCCATTGCCGTCAATCACTTCCGGGTGAGGTCTGTCCAGTCTAAATAGAGTACGGTCAAACAAACGTTTTGAAACTACATCATCCCAAATAAGAAAAGGGGTTTATTTTCGGGTGCAAAATAAAACAGCGTGTGCAATTTCCCTGGTTTAGTTCTATGGGACATGAACATGATAAATGTGTTTGTTGTTTTTTTTTACTCACTTTTATATTTTTTTGTTTGGTATATTTTTCTGTAATGTATGTTTTTTGGAGTCATTATGTGTATTTGTGTATCTTTCTGTTGTGTTTTTGTGTATTTTTTGTATAATTATAGTTTTTTTGTTGCCATTTTAGTGTGATTGTGTTGTCATTTTGTGTTTTTTTTTTGTATAAATATTTAGTTTTGTGTATTTTGAGTCATTTTCATATTTTTGTTGTATTTTTCTGTAATGTATGTTTTTTGGAGTCGTATATTTTTTATTCTTTCAGTTGTCTTTTTGTGCATTTTTTTGTGTTTTATTTTACTCATTTAGTATATTTAAATAAATAAATAAATAAATAAATAAATACCGTGTCTGTGTGTTCCATGAAATGTTTGAGACGCTGATAACCAAACTCCATAAACATTGTAGCGCCAATCAGAAAAGTAACAAAACTGCGCAAAACAAAACATAAACCTCCAAACTACATCAGTGAGAAAGTAAATTAAAGTATTATCTACAATTCGGCTGCCTTTTTAAAGAACAAAAATCATTTTGTTCCTTCGAAACGAGTGATCAGAGCTTAGCTTCCATGCACGGCACCACACAAAATCAGCAGTTTTCCAGATGGAGTATTGAACAGTTTGAGTTCAATACCGACTCTAGTGAAACAGCGCGTTATTGAACAACAGTTATATGGTTTATACAATGGGAAACGTGTCTGCAAAAGACTCACCAGTGGCTGACGGTTTCAAATGATCTATTCAGAGAGCTCCCGTGTTTCGGTCTAAACTATCTCCCTCTCTCTCACTCGTGTGTTTACAGTCCGTGTCTGCTTGGCTGTGAGCGCAGCGATTGGCTCTGGCCGCACACGTGATTCTTGCTCGTGTGAGGAGTTGTGCAGTGAAATAGATATAGATGGTACGCTAGCGCCCCCTCACACCCTGAGGTCAAAATTTGAATAGGTTTCATTTCGGGGCCGTCCAGAAGTGAAATAAAATTAAAATACACATTTTGAAATGACCAAATTACTCCAAAATAACAGATACACACACTTGGGTTATTTAGAACCCGTTGACCAAGTTTCAGGTCGAACTCGCACTGCGTCGGGGAGATATTTGCTCCACACGCACTCACACACGCACACACACAGACCTCCCTTGCTTTTTAGTTAGATGTTAACTAAATGTTATTGTTATTTTAACTAATTACAAATACGAGTAGTTGACATCTTTAATATAGGAGTACCAGTGTTAGTGAATGTACCCTTTTCACATGTTACCATTATTTCTGTCAACCATGCAGTGATTTTTTTTCTAATATTACAGCGAATGGAGAAATTTTGTGAGGGGATTGAGAAAGAGCTGAGGAAAGAAGGGACACTTTTCAGTCGGTAGGTGGTGCTCACTTTAACAGTGGGTATATTGGTATGAAATGTGAAAAATAATATTTTACCAGGTAAAAGTGAAATATGCACAGTTTATCAGATATGTCAGTGCTATATCTACTATATCTGTCTTCTTCTTTTGTTTAAGTGGGAGTCATCGTTTTAGTGTGTGCTCGGCTTCTTTTTTATTTTTTTTATTATTGTATAAATAAATATATACCTACTCCAGAGTTGTCCTTGTGTATTGTCTCTTTCCTGTATTTCAAACTGTCATGTTTGAAATAAACCACAAAGGCCATTACATATGATTCCATTATTATTTTACCTGATAATTACTAAATTCAAGGTATGATATAATAAGTACTATTTCGCTGAATTGAACCTTCAAAATCTTAGGTAGACTATGAGTAGTACTTTGTGTAGAATTCTCTGACCCTGAAAGTGAAGACTCCAGCTCTGTAGACAAACTAACTGGGGTTAGAAATAAAAGGGGCATACTCTTTGAATAAGCCTTTTAAATTTCAATTATATTTACTCCATAAGTTAAAGTGGCATTGTCTATGAAAGTGAGGATACAGCCCTATAAGTGCTCGGGCTCTGTTTTTTTTTTTTTTTTTGTAAAAATTTATTATTTGGTGTATTTAGCAGGGACTTTGTACATCAAACCGTAAGTATGGGTGGCTCTGTGTATAATAAGTGCTGTAAACGTGCAGCCATAGAAGAAGAGTGCAGCCCTGTAGCTGGTGCTATCAATTTATGCTATTTCTGCTTAGCTTTTTTCTACTTCCGCCGTGCTGAGATAAAAAATTTGATTTCAAAGCTAAGGTTCAAAGCTCATGTTATTCGATGAGTGCTGAATGGCTCCTTTTCAGTTTTTATGATTAGATGTATTGAGTTTGTATTAAAAATGTGTTTTATAATGCAGGGTTTTTTTAAAAATTATTATTACTTGTATTTTGTTTGGATAAAAATAAAGCACATGTTGGAAAAAACATGATTATAATAAAACTCCATACGAAAATAAATAATTCATTTTCCAAAAAAACATGATTATAATATACTTTGCAGTAAAAAAAAAAAATAAATAAAAAAAAATCAAAAATCAAAGTTAACCTAATGTAACTTTATTTTTTTTTAATCAGTATAACCCAGTACGGGTACATCTTAGTACGTAGCAGTCACTACTGAGATTTTAAGAGGAACTCAGTACGATGTGAACTCAGACCGTGACACCGGCTCTGCAGACACACCCTTCTGGAGATGAATAAAGTTTCTATCTAGTTATCTTATAGAGGAATAATTCTTTAAAAATATGAAGGAAATAAAATCCAAAATTCAGACCAAAACTAACACTGTTGCTGCAGAAAAAGCAGGGAGAAACTAATGCAGGCAGGAAACTGAGCACTTCCATCATCTGACCTTCACTGTGACACCAACTAGCATAGTTACCAAAATGCTACCAACTCTGTAGCTCGGTGCTTAGATGCAATTAAGATTTTTTTTGGGGGGGTTGTGCTAAAATGAAGGTAATAAAATGTATTATATAAATATTTGCTATAACCAAACTGTTTGAAGACGCATTTAACATGTGAAAGAAAGACCACACAAACATACTTTTTGAAAAAATCCGAACTGTGCATTAAGACAAGCACTCGGCAAAAAGCAGTTTTTAGTTAGCATTAGCTTCTGTTATACAGTTACAAAATGATTATGAATCTTTCTCTCCGTTTATAAAAGTGAATAAAAACCGGAACGGACGTTCAATTAGCGGTTAGCTAGAAGGTGGATCTCTGCCGCGCCCTCGTGCGGTGTCCAGTCAGGGAGACTTTAAACTGATCTGAGGACAGTGAACGCAGCACAAGTGGCTCAGGTGGAGTCTTTAAACTGATCTGAGGACAGTGAACGCAGCACAAGTGGCTCAGATGGAGTCTTTAAACTGATCTGAGGACAGTGAACGCAGCACAAGTGGCTCAGGTGGAGTCTTTAAACTGATCTGAGGACAGTGAACGCAGCACAAGTGGCTCATATGGAGACTTTAAACTGATCTGTGAAAATGTCAATTATTCAAGAGTAATTTTAATTGAGTTTTTCCAGTTTTGTTAGTTGTATTAGTTGTAATAAATATTTATTTGGGTGGTTTGAATCATTATTATTGTTTTTTTTGTTACATAAAAAAAAAGAAAACACTGAGGTAAATGTTTTAACTAAAATTGAGATTAAAAATAGTTTTCTGGCTGACCTTTACCTGAAAGCAGTCTAGAATAAGAATACCTAAAGAATTACTCAATGGCTCATTAGAAATAAACAGAAATTATGGAAAATATCTTGATATAGCACAAGATTAAAGAATCCCAGAGTTTTATTTGACTCTTTTGGCGGCACTGCAGACATGTGAACTCAGAGACCTTTTTTTATCATAAGAAAATAGTTAAAAAAAAATGTTCTTCTTATGATAAGTATAAACATCTCATCCAGGCTCCTAATTCATGAACGTCAACACATCAGTGCTACAACAAAACAGAAGTATTTACAGGGGTGAATTGAAGACTTTTCCTTTTCTGACAAAGAAAGATTAGCTTAATATAAGGTTCTAATATTAAAAGCAGAGTGTTTTAACTGTATGATGCATACATTCTAACCACAATTTTCTTTAAAGAAATGACTAAGTTTTTAGCTTAATTAAGGGCTTGCACGATTACGGCCAAAATGATAATTTTGATAAATTTGATTAATATTGTAATCACAATTCTAATTACACTTATTTATCAAATTAGGGAAAAATCTGTGTTTTTATTGCACTACCTCTAAACAAACATGTGTACAGGTTACTGTACACAATTAAGCTTCAAAATTGAATTATATTTAAAAAATAAATAAAATTATTTCAAGAATTTAAAATGAACCAAAATCGTGATCACGATTAAAATTAGATTAATTGTGCAGCTCTCGCTTAATTTGAGGCAATTTTTTACAATAATTTGGCAATGTGTTATTATTATGACTATTATTATTATTAAGACATCAGGGTTTTTTGAGGGTTCATGTTGGTTTATTGATCATTTACAATCTAATGATTCCCAGTGCTCTCCTAGTAGGCCTGACGTGGACATCTGCACACATGTAATGGTTTTCTTATGGAGACGGTGTCTGTCCCTCGACCCATATTTCACAATGATTTTAACATAAAATCAAATAAAAGAGCTATCAATTATAAAAATCTGAAAAAAATTAAAATCTCAAATCTAGAAACACCAAAACATAAAACCATTAGATGTGCTCTATTAAATATTAGATCACTGAGATCCAAATCTCTACTAGTAAATGACCTTATCTCAGAAAATAACTTTGATTTATTCTGTTTAACCGAAACATGGCTGTATCAAGATGAATATGTTAGTTTAAATGAAGCCACTCCTCCCAGTCATTTAAATACTCATATGCCACGAGACATAGGCCGTGGAGGTGGTGTAGCAGCTATTTATCATTCCTCTCTCCTAATCCATCCTAAACCAAAGGCCAACTACACTTCCTTTGAAAGCCTGGTTCTAAATTTATCTCATACCAAATCAAAAACCTGCCAGCCAGTCTTATTTGCGATAATTTACCGTCCTCCAGGCCCTTATTCTGAATTTCTATCAGAATTCTCTGAGTTTATATCAAACTAGTTACCTCAGTGGTATCTGTCATTGTGTCCCTGGGCAAGACACTTTACCCACATTGCCTAGTATACTGTAAATGTAATGTGTGAGTGAGTGATGGTGGTGGTCGGATGGGCCGATGGCGCACTTTGGCAGCCTCGCCTCCGTCAGTCTGCCCCAGGGCAGCTGTGGCTACAATAGTAGTTTACCACCACTAAGTGTGGAGTGAAAGAATGATCACTTAATTCTGTAAAGCATCTTTGAGTGTCCAAAAAAAGCGTTATAAAAAATTGATGCATTATTATTATTATTGTTGGGGTGGAAAGTTGTGGTTTGCATCCCAAAGCAATAAAAAATATATGACAACCTCTGCTGTCTTGCTGCACAAAGTAGTACACATGATTATAAGAGAAAGCCTTCACAGACAGTTCTATTTCAATACCTGGTTTGTAGAGAATAAGACGTGTGTGTACATACAGGCCCTGCCAAATACAGATATCAGTGTTTTGGGCAAAAAACCTGTGAGGGCAATAGTTGAGTTGGCCATTCCTACATGTATCCAGATGCAGTTGCGGCTGGTGCATTTTTCTCTGGGGGGGCTACAACTCCAAAATAAACGTACACCAAAAACAGGGTTTATGTAGCTTTTAACAAATAAGTAGGAAAATTGCAGTCACAGAACTGCTTTCAAACTAATCAAATTTATTGCCACAGAACCAATAAACAAGCAAGAACAAATGTAGTTTATACAATGGAGTGAGTGAGTGAGTGAGTGAGTGTGTGTCAGGGTTATTATACTTCTTGAAATTTAAAGCAGAACTAAGTAACTTTTTCACCTTAATAAATCCTCCTCGTAGTGCCTTTGAGGGTAATACAAGTGTTTATAGGGTGATCAGGGGGTCTTTCATCCCTCCTGCTGTCTCTGGCCAAAGAACAGCACTTGCAACTTTCCCTGCCTCCGACCCGGTGGCAGTCTCGCAGCTCTGTTCTCGTTCTCGTAACAACACATACTGCTTTACGACGGCCCAATACACCTTTTCGCGGTGACATCATCATCCGGGACATTTGCCTTAGCAACGCCCTTTGCCATTTTAAGAGGGGTTTACATTGGCATGACAACTGCTATTTACACTATTTACCGCAGACAACACAAAGGTTTTAATCAATTTTGTACGAATATTTCAGCAGATTAGGGCCAAAGACTTGGCACCGATGTGAAGGGAAGTTACATCTGGTTGGTTTGGAATCATGTCCATACAGAGCACCTCAAGGTTCATGGAAAAATGACCCGACAACATGGCCAGATCTCCAATGAGCTGCTATTTACGATTAGCTCATTAACAGCCCTGGCGTCTACACAATGGAGAAGATGAATACTTACAAAAGCTTGGATCTATATACAGTATATTCTTTAAGGTAGGCTTATGTATGTGTTTTTGTGTCTATATAGGCCTGTGTCATCATGATAATTGGTTCGTTACGTGATGTGGTTATGCTAGGCTAGCGCCGCTAATAATATAATAATAATAATACAGTCTAAATTAAAACATAAATGGGTATATGAAGCACATTGTTAATTTAATATACGAGTCAACGCATTGCATATTTACTGTTATTTTCACATTGCTTGTCTTCAAGTTAGACATACTAGCCATAAACATTTCTATCATTACTGAATAAATTACAATTTAAATGTAGGATAATTCATAATCAATGTCATAAAATCAGTCAGAAAGAAATTAGATCCCCAAAATACACAACCTACCATTAACAAAATGTCTACTGCAAACATACGACCACTTTGATTTTGGGCTCCATGGAGTTCCATCTACGTTTGTTCACCTCAGGGCTTGGATCCATAATTTACGTTTCTGGACTTTTTCTGTCTGTATTCTGTAAAAAGCTATGTTTTCCTTCAGCCAGGCGAGGTTATGACAGACAAATACTACGTAGGATTTGGGCATTATACAATAAAAATCAGCCAGACTGCAAGATCAGTGGTAAATAGCGGCTGTCAGGAAAATGATTACCACTGTTAAAATGGCGGCGCGCGTTGGTTAGTCAAGTGCTGACGTCACACGAAAAGGTGTATACACACTAAAGGTGCGTTCACACCGAACGCAACTGTAGCGACTGCAGTCACTTAAATCGCCCGTGATGAGTCACTTGAACACAGTGGTGCTTTTTGGTCACTTCATCTCTCCAGTGGTGTCATTACCAGGGAACGTGTGTGTGTGTGTGTGTAACAGGGTGACAGGGGAGACAGCTGGCTGATCACTTCCCTTATCATAAACAGCCCCGTTTTTACGGTATAAATGCTCAACTTACTAAGTTACTAAAGGATGAGTTCACACAGAATGTAGGTTTATTCAAGATTAACAGCTTTAATTTTGCCCCGGTACGTTTAAAAAGCCTCCCACTGTCTATCTCACTGAAGCGAGAAACAGTAGCTGCTGTCATAACCAAAAGGGACCTTTAGGGGAAGCACTAAGTGAAAGTTACTTAGTTCTGTTTTAATTAGTTTTATTTATTTATAAAATATAATATAAGACAGAGTTAAGAGAGGTCATTTAGGTTAGAGAGGGTCCCATTCCTCTCTCTAACACTCCCTCTATGTCTGCTTCTTCCCTTGTGTGTTTGCTCCTGTACTCCTTCTGGCTTTTGTCTTGCAGGTCCGTGGGATCCTCAGTGTGGAGTTACAGAGTCTCAACAACTCTGTCTCCACCCTTTCCTCTGCACACACCCAACACAGCATAACGTGGATGGCTGTTCATCATAGGAATGGGATCCACACAAGGTTCCTGCTGCTTAACAGAAGGTTTTCCTTGCCGCCATGATGATTTCATGTTGGGTGTGGGATACATATGTATGTGTATATACGTATATATGCATATGTGTGTATCCATAAAATGAAGAGTCCGTCCTTAAGACTGCTCTACTGATTGAGATTGAAGACCTAGTTTACAAAATATGTAAAATGTAGAAGATGTAGAAGGAAAGTGTTTGACGATGTAGAATGAGGCAACGGCGAGTTATTAGTGGAGTTACTGGCTAGTAAAACAAGTAAAATCAAGTAAAATTTGCTTTGCCAAAGCTTGACTAATCTGGCATTTAAAGAGAACTGCATACACTGTTACTGAGAGCCAGGAGGAGATACAAGATGTTAAATATGGAGTAATTTTACCTGTCCCAGGATGGGCCCAAGTGGAGGTCCAGGCGCTGCCTGTCCTGACCTGACTATAGCTCGAATCACACTTGCTGTGTCCAATTTCTTCACAGCCTTGGCTGCTTTGGAGATCTTTGACATTATTGCTGATGTGGAAAAAACTCTAAATGTGCCTGGAAGTCGTCTGAGAATCCATCCACTAAAAAACAGAAGAAAAGCAAATTAGGCTCTAAAACACACAACCGCCACAATTCAGTCTCGCAGTGGGCTCATTAAAACATCATACACAGAAGTCGAAAGATACCCGCAGGAAAAAATCCCTGCCTTTCTATTCTGTGGAAGGCAAGTAATTAAAAATCTTTGCCTTTGATCGTCTAAGCCAGAGCAGCCTTTACCTGAAGGTGTGTTTGGTATGGATCAGCAGTCTGAGATATTGAGTTATATTTATATAGTAACTTCTCTGAAACATTATCAAAACTGTGCCAAATGGCCTTTGGCACCTCACTTGTGGGTGAGAAGTGGCTTCCTAATAAATGAGTACTGCAGCTCATTCTCAGTCTAAAGACTATTCTTTGGAGGTCATTAGTCAAGGACACAGAAACAAGGAGCAGCCAAACTTTTTTCTAAAGAAAGAAACTACAACTGTGAACGATCTGAATTGGGCAACCAAGCTTTAAAATATTTTGATTTGAAACAAGGTCCTGCGTTTCCATTAACCTTGGAAATGCACAAAATGTAAATAGCGTAATAAAAACTGGTAATGGAAACACCTGAATTTTCAAAAAACTCACTAAAAAGTTTAGATATAGAAATGTGTTGCAAAAGCAACATAGAAACACTTTTTCCACAAATACACATCACAGAGCATGACATACATGATCATATGACGTGACGTACCTAGTCACATGACTATTTCTCTCCAGGAAAACATGACGCGGTAAATGTAAACAAAAGAGGGGACCGGGACATTCTTAGGATTATACTTAAAATGTTTACTGCCACATTAGATGTGAAACAACAAAGGAATACGGAGTGTTTTAAGGAGGTTCTGAGCGTCCATCTTTCTGCAGTGAAGTCTCGCGGGATGAGATTTCACGGGAGTTACTAGGCTTCAGCCCCAACGATCACTGGAAACACGCTCAAAGGGCAATTGACATTAAGAAATATCTTATATTTTGCGAAAATCTGTTATGGAAACCCAGCTAGTGAGATGTTAGTTGGGTATAAACCCAGCAAGTCTCTCAGATCTATGGACAGGTCAGATAATGAAACCCAGAGTTCACAACAAACAGTGAAAAAGCTTTTTCATTTACGCAGTGCAATTTTCTTTTTACAGTTTAATCTACATATTGTAATTCCTTTTTATTGAGTTAATAGTGTAATTATGTTAATTTAATAAGCTGGATTTAAATGCAAGATGGGAGATGAGGGACGTGGTGTTTGCATATACATCAAAAACAATTGGTGCAACAACGGTGAGCTAGTCTCATGTCATTGCTGTCCTGATGTAAAACTACTGACTATAAAATGTAGACATTGTTCTTCCCTGATCTGTTATAACTTTTGCCAGTTTAGAAAACTCCACGTAAGTATAAGTAAGTATTTCTAACTTGTACAAATAGATATCAGTTCATAAAAAAAGGCTTCACTATTGTGATATTACCCAGAACCGTGATACTTTCTCTGGTATAGTATTGTGGTTATTCATTTTGAACACGTATTGTGACAACTCTAGTGCGTGCTATGCTCACACACACACACACAACACTGAAACATTCCGTAATCAAGTATAAATATTAAGTCAATAATAAAGTTAATATTAAATCAAGTAAAAAAAATCAGCCGATTTATGATAGAAATAAACAGCATAAAGTTGCCACATTATGTTTGTTCAGAAGCGGTCATATCAATGTAATCACTGCGGAGGCGATGGTGCACGGGAGCAGACGGAGCGCTATATCAATCTGTAACCAGTAAAAAGTGGCCATAAAAAAATGTAGATGAACTGATATGCGGAAACCTTTGTTAACAGGAGTGCAGCAGCCCACCATACCTGCCCGTTCATAACAAGTAGTTATAAGCATCTAGACACTTAATGCCTTTAGGTTTTCTTTTGTATATACACTGAGTTATTCTATCAGATATGTAGAAATGTCTGACCATTGAACATCGGGCCAGGAGCGCATATCAGATGACCACTCGTTTTCAGGAATGCTGCATTGGTCCCACAATCGTTCACCTATACTTAAAGTGAGTTTCCTTAAATAAGCGACTGCATCCTCAGGTGACATGCTCTCTACATACTTCAAACTATTTTCAAGCCTAAATAGCGGTTCATTCATTGTCATTTTTTAATTTTTCCAGCGTCACATATGTAAACAACACTGTTTGCGCGCGTACGTCAGTCAGGTGTCTCATGTTTGTCCACATTGAAATGGGTCTATTGTTGAAATTCAGCACTGCAAACCATTTGTTTGGTGAACAAATCAATAGTTAAAGCTGCAGTATTCCAGTTTTTTTGGTGTAATTTGGTCAAAAATCCATAATCCTCTTTCAGCATATTGTAATCCAAAGTAGGGCTGAACGATATGGACAAAATTTCATATCTCGATTTTCATGCCAGATATCTCGATATCGATACGATATGATATGACAACGGGTTCGATGAAAACCAGGCATTTTTCAGAAAAATAAAAACATCATGATACAAAAAAATGTGGAAAGTGCAGTTTTATTTTTAAGAACTCACTGCCAGTCATCAACATTAAGATAAATTATGAAAAAATAAATTAAAAATCAAACATTTTACTGCAGCTCTGCTTTAACAATAAATAACAAATGCAGCAGCTGGTGGAACATTGAAAGTGCATTGAAGTGCAACAACATTTATATTCTTCAAAAGATCACATAACTGTATACAGAAAATGCATTTGCTACTAACAGAACAGAGGTAGTTACAGGCAGCACAACTTCTACAGATTCTTTGCCAAATAGATGTACAAAATAATTAATTATTATATTACAACAGCTAAATAACCACATAATAATGCAAATTGTTTCCTCTCTCTCTCTCTCTCTCTCTCTCTCACACACACACACACACACACACATCTACCTCTTTCTGTCTGAAAGTAATTAAAAAATAAAAATAAACATAGCAAAACGTACCTATTGCCAGGTGTAGCCTTTGTCCAAAGCACTGAAGGCGCGTCCAACCATTCGCCTCCAAAGCCTTTATCATGTTCGATGCGTTATCAGTCGTTACGCAAACTTGTTGGTCCTCCTTCAAGTTCCAGTCTGCTAACGCACCTCTCATCTCCTCCACTATATTATCCCCGGTATGCTCCCCGGGGAAGAATGATGTCTGCAGACAGCGGGTCTGGAGTTCGAAGTTTGTAGTAATAAAATGGATCGTTAAATTAATGTAAGGTTCGGTTGTCCGGCTCGACCACAGGTCCGTGGTTGTGGCGAAATGATCAATATCATGGAGCACGGATTCAACATTCATTTTACACTCATTATAAAGTTTCGGAATGGCCACTTGATTATAATGTGTTCGGGATGGTATTTTATAACGCTTGTCCAGCGTCCGAACCACGACCTGCACAACACCTCACTCTGGTTATCATCGTCCTTTCTGAATCCAAAATACCTCCAAATTATGGAGGATGATCTATGTTTTGGCACCAAATCAGATTCTGCACTGCCACCGGCCGCATTATCTCCCGCACTCTTTTTCTTTCTTTCTTTCTTTTTAATTTATCCGCTGTCTCTGTCGTGTGTGCGCACTGGCCTTAGCGGTGCATTCAAGGGCACTCGTTAAAGTGATGTTTGTTGTAACTGCCAGAGTTGTATGCAGGGCGAGCGGGAAGAGGAGAAATCTATATCGTCTATATCGTTACTTTTTTCGATATTCATATCTTGAAAGTTCATATCTAGATATAGATACGATAACGATATATCGTTCAGCTCTAATCCAAAGTGTTCTGAGTGGACAGTGAATCTCTTCTCCTTCTGGCCCTGTAAATGAGCTTTAGAAATACAGGAGCGTGACGTTGGACTTCAGCCAATCAGAGATCTTTCTACCAACAGGGCGATCCATGAGCTGTTTTGGGCGATACTATTGGCTGCTCAAGTTGCTCGTCAAAAGTCTAAGCGCGTTCACGATCTGAGAGTAGGGAGAGTGTGATCACTGTGATGGCATTGTATTCCAACAGAAGTCCCCATTGCAGCTTTTGGCACATCGGTTACATGGCAAAACAAGAGGAAAAAGAAAGACAGAGGTAGATAAGCAACAGTCTAAAGGCACAAACATGTTCAGGAGGAACGGACTCCGCAGAGGCTCCTGTAACTCGGTGTGTGCGACGGACTGGGCACGATCAGCATTCAGTCCATGCACAGTCCACCCCACATAGCGAATGAAAGAGAGAGAATGATAACAGATGGGATAAATAGCTTGTAAACCTAAGAGAAACATTATCTAAGGTGGAGAGGAAAGACCTAAATCATTTGCAGTGTGGATGTGGAGTGTCTGCTCTGATCAGCTGTGAGCCTCTTACTGTCCTCACAGCAGCGAGTGATACGTGCTTTCATGTCTTTAAAACATCAGAAAACTCTCCAATAGCACAAGATAAAGTCCAAACATTTGTTACTAGTCTCAATGCAGAAAACAGTCGCAAAGAGGTCCACAGTGTGTGCGTGCACGCAAGCGTTCACAAGAAGACCGGTAACATTCGTTCAGGAGAGGGGAGGGCGAGTCTTAAAATTCTACAAACTGCAGCTTTAAGCACAAGGGCACTACAGTAACAGATGGTAAAGGGTTAACTATACTTTTCAAACCAATTTCAACAATCCTTTCAAACCTTCAGCATGCGTTTTAAGTCACCGCTGTCATCATTGAAGTTGTTGCATATATTTATTGTTCTTATAGTTGCCATTTATTTATTATGATCTCTAATGATCACGTCCACTTGAGATACAGCTACTACACACAACTGTAATATACACGAGGTCTTGACTAGGAGTAGTACTCGGGGTAACGGTTAAAACACAAGCTAACTCCATAATGATATAATGTGCTTAAGTCTCTTAGTTATGAACACTGGAGATGACTTCTTGTGCAGCTGTCTTTAAATTGCCAATTAGGAAGAAGCCATTGGCTAAGCTGACAGCTAAAAGTTAGATCCCACTCCTGGACTCCAATTAACTCATATTGGAGAGAGGCAGGGGTGGCTGTCAGACAGCTAAAAATAAACCAAACATCAATTTCAACACATGCAAATAGCCTACGTTTGAATTACTGTGTATTATATCAACGCTGCATTTCCCCTACAATGGTTGAGCGCAGCAAACCACCCCCACTAATTTCCCTCGAGGCTGCGAATACAGGAGAACATTGACAGATATTTTTAACAACATTTCAGAGTTGATTTTTAATCAACAGATGAGCTACCCCTGGTGCCCTTTCTGCATTTGCGTTTTCCAAACTGTAATAAACCATAGCGCTATGCTTTACACTTTGAGAAAGCCACACTAAGAATTCACAAAATACTCTAATCTAGCCTTATTGTGCTAATTCTGCCACCTACTGACAGGGAGGGATATTAATTATTGCATATTTTGTTTAAGACAAGGCAAGGCAAGGCAGGGCAAATGTATTTGTATTAGGGATGTAACGATTAATCGTAAGGCAGCTAAAAAAATTGATTCATAGGTATCATGATTCACATCAATACTGTGAAAATTGAATCGCAGTACTTTTTTAACCAGCCGAGAGCGCTATCCAGAAGAGTTGGCGGCGGGCGGAATCTGCTCCTAATTTCTTTCTGGCCGCATTCTACTTTTAAACATGTTCATAAATGATTCCTTACCCCTTTAGCACCAAAAAATATCTTTAATATTACGTCATTATCTGTAAAAGTCAAGTTTTTCTATTAGCTCTGTCTGCGAGGATAGCATCTCTTCTTCACTGCAAGATATCTGCATGCCAACCGACCACTGGGTTACCAGCGCCCTCTGCTGGTCCAAACAAATATCTGACCTAAATACAGTAAAATGACTCTTTTTTTTTTTAAAGTCCAATTGTTAAGGCACAAAATACATTTTCAGTTGCACTTTTTAAAATAACTATTATACAGTTTTGCATTGTTTACTATAGAACCAGAATTGAAATTCCTCTTCATTTGTATTATTCCTTTATTTATTTCATTCAAGATTTATTTTAGTTAAATTGCATTGTTTTGAATAGTTTATCAAGGGATTCTTTTGACAATGAAAAATAAAAGGAAAACAGTAAAGTTCTTTTATAGTCCCCCCCCCCCCCCCCCCCCAAAAAAAAAGGAATATTTTTCAGTCATCATTTTTCTACAGTCCCATTTTGTAAAATAAATCGTGAGAGAATCATATCGTGAATCCAGTATCGTGAATCGAATCGTATCGGTAGTTGAGTGAATCATTACATCTCTAATTTGTATAGCGCATTTCATACACAAGGCAACTCAATGTGCTTTACATGATCAAAAAGTGCAACAGAAAACATTCAACAGCTTAAAATCTATAAAACATTAACTCATGAACTGCCAAAGACGTCTAAAGGGCGACCGTGGCTCAGGTGGTAGAAGGTCGTCTTCTAATCGAGAGGTTGGGGGTCGATCCCAGTACCTGACTATGTGTCGAAGTGTCCTTGGGCAAGACACTGAACCCTAAGTTGCTCCCAGTGGTTGACTAGCGCCTTGCATGGCAGTCCTGTCCCATTGGTGTGTGAGTGCATGTTGGCTCAGCTGATTGGGTTCATCACTTTCTGCAGAGCAGCAGTGCTGGCATTAAGCGAGTGCTCGTTGGGAAGCAGCTCCTTCAACAGCGATGAGAAGAGCATCTGTGAGGAAAGAGGAGAGGAAAAGAAAAGAGGATCAGTAACTGTGTGCTCAATGAAGTGAGCCTTTAAAGTAAAATGGAGGGGCACTGACATAGACTAAAGCTTTGTTTTCCTCACGGTCCTGAAAAAGATTAAAGACAGATTCCACGTCTGTCTTCTTTAGAACAAGGAAGTTAGAATCTGAAGAGGGAACAGACAATTATTTTCGATGGACGATGAAACTCTAGAAGATAATTGACAATGGAGCATTGAGTGATGGCCTACATTTGGCATTGATGAGGTTGTGTGCTCGTTCCCTCGTCTCGTCCTTCTCCTCTTCAGTACGAGGCGGTAAAAGTGTCGACGGCGGCGACTCCAGTAACAGCTTTTTACACAGAGTGTCAATGTACGTAGCCATCAGTGCTTCAGTTGGGTTCATTTTGTTCAGGAAGGAGTTCACTTTCCTAAAGGAATGTACAGTATGCTTTCACGAGTCATTCAATAATATATTAAAATGCTTTGATTGTTTGAACAAACCTTACTTTTTCAGGATGGGCATCACAGGCTTCAAAATGGCATCAAATATGTTTAGGAGAATTGAGTTTCCTGAAAGAAAAAGTCAGCTATGAGCTTTGTTTTTAGAAACACTGCATTTACTTTATTTTACCAGAAGAGGGAGGAAAGCTCTGAAACATGTGCAGAAACAGCTTTAAAGGGTCAGTATTATTAAAAAAAATCACTTCATAATGATTTTACTACAGTGATATACATCCCTTTAGCCTCATTCAGAGGGACAAAGTTGAAAACGTTCTGTTTCCTCCCTTGTTATTACACATTTTGTAAAAAGTCAGCTCCAAACGGGTGAGTTGGATTTTTGCCCCAATACTACGTCATAAGATGTAAACTCCTCCTCCTAACAATCCTGGCTCCTCCTACCCTATAAGAAAGTGAGCTCCTCCCTCTCAAACTACCTCACAGGTAAAACAAACACTACGGTTTAATATAGAATATACATTATACATTATTATCATATACTGTATGTAAATGTGTTCTCTGCATTTAACCCCTCCCTGAGGGAAAAAACCGCTAAGTATATAAAATCAGGTCTAAAAATCATGGAAAAACAAGCACTTCTCTCTGCTCTGAAATGCTGGGGGCGTGTCAATTAGAGGTGCTGAAAGGGCGTCGCCTCCGTGTACTGTGTCTATGGGAGAGCAGTGTGAAAGCAGCTCCAGCATCGATAGTGCTTCTCCCATTGTTTTTCCAAAAGTGCTCGGATCAAGTCAAACGAAGTGTCAGCAAAAAGGTCTGCTCCGCCCAAGTCCAAATACAGTATGTACATTTCTCCCGCGTAGAGTCAGAACTGCACCCGCTAGAGGCGAACACACAATTGCGGTGCAAAAAAGGCACTAATATCATGGAAAATGGAAAAATTAATTTCATTTCCCAGTTACAAGCTTTACCAGATAAACCACGAGCTGGAGCGGATTATATTTAGGACCTTGGAGAGAAACCAAAGACACTTTGTAATTACATGCAGAGCTTTTTGTGCTTCACTCCAACATCTGTCAGTAAGAATAAGAACTCATGTTACAACAGAGGGCCTTCTGGGAGTTTTCCATGGTCTGCATAAGATTGGGTTTGCCTTAAGCACTTCATTGCATTTAAAAATCCCTAATTAAATAAATGATGGCAACCTTAATTATCTGCTGTTGTGCACCTGTCACTCAATGCTTCCAAAATTGAACATTAGTTTAATGTATCATACAAGTGAGACTGAAACATGTTCCGTTCACTTGTTCTTTAACTTTGTGAAGCATGATCAACCTTGGCTAAAGTTCAGATTAAAGCAAATGCATGTTAATCTCCTTTATTCAAGCTGCACAGGAGTGCAGTTCAAAGGGTTTAGTCATTAATGTTTCAGAGTTAGCACTTATCTCAATTTACATATAAAATAATACATGTTCAGTTAAATACCCAACAAAATCAGTGTATTATATTTATTCTTAGCGAATGAGCTAATAAAGTTATATTTGACTACTTGCTGGTTTTATAATTTTTTAAAAGTACTAAATGCTAAAAAATGTCTTGGTCTACTCTTTTGTTTACACGTACTGCGCCATGTTTTCTCTGAGAGCAGTGGTCATGTGACCAGGTTACTCATATCATGTGACAATGTACGTCACGTTCTGTGATGTGTATTTGCGGAAAAAAAGTGTTTCCATGGTGCTTTTGTGACATATTTCAATATTGAAACTTCTGAAATACCTCCTCATTAAACTTTTTAGCGATATCGAGTCCCTTTTTGAAATTCAGGTGTGTCCATGACCCATTTTTATTGCGCTATTTAGATTTCGCACATTTCCAAGGGTAATGGAAATGCAGATACTGATAGTGAATACTCAGTGCTTTACTAACCTGATATCTCTTTGAGAAGATCAAATATAGCTTTGGTTGCCTCCATCTGCTCCCAGTTGACTTGGCTCTTCTGACATTGGGACTCGTCTCCTCTCTGCAATGTGCCCTGAGTCTCCTTTACTTTAGCTATAGTGGGTTCGCACAACATCCTGAGAGTTTTTTTCTCCTTTTTGTTGGCCTTTGTGCTCAATGATTGAAGCCAAGATGGCCCATTGCTGCCCTCGTGCTGGAAGTCTGCTTTTTGACAACACTCAGATTCAGACGATTCTTCATCATCTGATTTTGAAGAACTCAGAGACTCCTGTGACTTGGATCGGCTCAGTCCTTGGACGATCAGCTTCAGGTGAGAAGTTAAAGCATTATCAGAGTCCTGAGTTTTGTCTTGGGTGCAAGAGTCAGCATTAACGATGGCCTGTGGGTGGCTTTGTGCTGCAGCTTCCTCAGGCAGCGCTGAACTCGACTCTAAGGAGGAAATAATAGCTGGTGGAAGAGCACCAGGATATTCATTTTCCTTCTTAGTAGAGACGCTCTGCTTCTCTGAAGACAATGCCACAGTTTCTGCCTTTGGTGAGGATGTTGATGTGTCACTCTGGGCTTCTGTCTGGGGACTGGAACTCTGCAAACACACAAAAATATAGTCAGGTTGTGACAAAGGCAGGCTGGGTTCAGAGCTGCCTCAACTACAAACCACAAAAAAACAACCAACCCTCCAGACAAAGATATGTTGATCATGACAAATAATATAAATCATGGTATTTATCAAGTCACTTTACTTTTTTAAACCAGACATATACTGCAAACAAATCCATGATCAAAAAAAGTGTGTAAATTACCAACTTTCAAAGCCCAAGATTTTCCAAATCTACAATAATTCACCAGAGTTGCTTTATTGGTGCCGAGCTCATTGAACTATGTGTATTTGTCTTCAATTTACTTGGGACTTTGGTCGAATGGAACTAGATTCAAGTACATACTACTAAGACTATATCGTTAAAAATGTAAAATGTTAGATTGGTTGAGGTATTTACAGCTATACATGCTATTAAAGGTCCAGTATTATGCCATTATTCACACATTTCTATTTGTTCTAACAACATAATATTTGGAAAACAGGTGAGTTTGGGAAAATAAACCTCAGAGTTTTCTCCCTCTGAAAAGTCACTTTCATGACGCTTCTAAAAACAGGCAGTTTTGGGGCCTCGCACTTGGAGAGTGTGATCGTTATAACAATTGTCTTTTGCTATCCACACTCTCTCGTTATTGTTTTCAGCCAAAACACTGCATCTTACAGAAATACACTATTTAAGCAGCTATTGTGATTGACAAACGCTGCTTCAGGGTGTGTTCATCACATCAGCAGAGGAGTCAATCAGCTGAGTCTGCTGTTTCAAACACTCACCACAGTGTTAAGCTGCTAAGTCGTTTTCTTGTCATCCTTTCCTCTTTTAACTACAGGAATAGTGCATTTAAGACAGTAATCCACTGTTTTGTCCAGCCGCTACGTCGCACTGGGTCACAAACACGTCAGATCATGTCAAAGGCAATACAAGGCGATATAACGGCTACAAAAAGTGGAACTGATTGCGAGCACTCACACTGCGCTATATTTACGTTAAGGATGTATTGTATATTATCTATATACTGGATTATCTACATCCTGAAGGTACGTAAATATATAATCTGTGGATAAAGGGACTAGTAGTTAAGGGAGCAGGCTTGTAATCGTAGCTGACTTTTTACAAAATGTGGAATAACAAAGGAGGAAACAGAACTTTTTCAACTTTGGCCCTCTGAAAAATAAAAGTATGTATATCACTGTAGCAAAACCAATATAAAGTGCTTTAAAGCGGCAGTATTATGAAAAAATCAAACTAGTTTGACTGTTGCAGATAAATCTGGCTGACTAGTCATTATTTTGTTTTTACTTTTAAAGTCTGCAGGGATGACTTTGTGCCTGTCTGTCCTGTACCTGCCTGTCATTGCCTGATCTCGTCAGATCACGGAGGCTAAGCAGGGTTGGGCCTGGTTAGTAGGTGGATGGGAGACCACTAAGAATTCCAGGTCCCACAGTGGGGGACAGCACGATGTATGGAAAGTCAAAGATGTGTTCAATGACACTCCGATTTTCCATAGCGTACATCACAGTCCTCGGTGATAAACAGTGATCAGATCGTGTTAGACGGTGATCTGCTGACATCACACCAAGTGTGCAAAAGTTTCAAGTATTTGCCAGAGACTCAAAATGCCATTTATGTAATTAAACAGCAGTGTAGTTTATCAATATAACATATTGAAGTCTTGAAAAATGTGTTTACCAAAAGATTGTATGCAGGGCTGGATTTAGTGTTAAACAAATGTGAAACAAATCGTGTGCATTTGTGAAAAACCCTGCAAGAGTTTGTTCATTATGATACTGTTCTGATTCCATAAGAGATTCCATGGTTGCCATGGAAAACTTGTTTTTGAATAATGCTCTTTTTTTAAAGCAACATATTTGTTTTTGTCTAGTGTGGCTAAAGCAGTGGTTCCCAACCTTTATTGGGTTGTAACCCCATTTTAATATCACACATTACTGTTGAGCCCATGAACATATTTTCCCCCTAGAATTATTTTTTGATAATGTTTGTACAACTGCGTTACAAATATAGCGTATGCCAGAATTAGTGACAACGTGACAACATGCTCACCTATTATACTGCATTTTATTTTAACTAGATTTATATGTTTTAATTTTCAATTTGTGTTTATTTATGTTTTATTATTATTATCAATTACTAGACATTTCAGGCGACCCCATGGTAGAAAGTGTGAGGGCCATATTGTCATCAGGCTCTTCCGATAATATCGCCCATCGCTAACGTTGTAGATATATAAGGTGATGGATGTGTGAGGGCCATATTATTATCAGGCACCCCCAGTTGTATTATTTCAATATTATATTTGTCTCACATATTATTTTGTTTGATATTTTGATATTTTAGTTTATCATTCTGTTAGATATTCCTGTACAAGGGCACTGTGATACTTTATTTGGTATATTTGTGGATCAAATCGAATAAGGATAACATAGGCACTTTTGGGGCAGCTCAGGTCAGCACAGGGGTCCATGATGCCATGTGTAGCTCAGTCGACCCAGATGTCAGAGAGTGTGCATATATATATATATATATATATATCAGTCCAAGGAGCTTATATATATATATATATATATATATATATATATATATATATATATATATATAAGCTCCTTGGACTGAAGTTTAATCTCTCTAGACACAAACTGGATGGATTCTGTTAAAAATATCCCACTGCAAACTTTGTTCCATCTATTAAACATCAGTATAAAATCTACCATCCAACTCTAAAAAAATACAAGTTGAGGTTTTGTTTTGGCTTGATAATATGTGGATTATTTATGCAAGAAGTGCCCACAGGCCACATGTAGACAACATTTGGGAGGAAATGTAGGTTTTGTACAGTGACCAATAACCAAACGCAGGATACAGCAAGTCCTACAAGATACAGGATTACAGAAAGAAACAGTACCTGATGTAAACCATTTACACCTTATGCACATCCACAAGCATGGTTCTGTAAAACAATAAAATAAAAAATCAGTTCATTTGCCTTCATGGCTTTTTTCTATATACATACAGTATATAAAAAATATATTCATTCTTGGTGAATTTTCTTATTTTTTATTTTGCAAACAAACAGTATACAACAGTATACAAGGACATACAAATACACAAAAAGAGTTCCAGGGGGTTCACATACAATCAAACATTTTAGAAACTGATGTAAATGGTTTTCTGAGCCTTTTTATTTTTGCATTTCTTAATGAGATTTATATCATTTATTGATGTAGATGTAACTTGTAGATGTAATATTTTGCCCAAATAATCAAGAGGTTTATTAAAAAGCAAGGATTTTCTTTAGAATATTAAACAATAAAAACACAAGACAATATCCTTCTATTTCAGTGGAAAGTCTTTGTAAAGATGGACAATGAATAAATTGACTGAAGTCTTTCTATAAAGTCCTTGAGTGTGAGCAGGACCAGAAGTGGTGTTGCACTGTTTCTGGGTGGGTTCCACAAAAACAACAAATCACATCAATGTCTCTTTTAAACTTAGAAATTAAAGCTCCAAAGGAGTAGGCTGAGGCAAGAAAGCTTATAGGCACCTAAATCATAAACAATTATTATTACAAACATACAATAGCAACATCAACAAGAGAAAAGATCTAAGAGAAGCATTTTAGTACATTTTGACATCACAGAATTATTGCTAACTACACACATTGATACATACATTATATTTGTGTTTATGATATAGCATTTGTATTAATTCCAATGATTACGGGTTACCTACAGTTAATATTTGGAATTAATACAAATGCTAAATCATAAACACCTAAACGCAAAGTTACCACAACTAGCGCTCACTTCAGGTGATACTTTCTCTGGTGGCATCAACGAGTAACTACAGCTCCAGAAATAACGTCTAAAATCACCACAAGCATCCGTTTAAATGTGTCTTTTCTCACATAAAATAACTTGTAAGTATGTACAGTATGTATGTGTCTGTCTGTCTGTATACTGTATATACAGTATCTATATATCTTGTGCTTTAGCTCTCAGAGCCTCTAAGCTCTGGAACTCAAACTCACTATACTAGATTGTAAATCCTTGCTTAAAAATTAACTCTGAATGTATTTATTTATTCATTTTTATATATTCTACCAATGTTTTTTGATGTGCATTTTATTGAACATTTTTTACTCTCTCTATGTTTTAAATCTTGTTTTGTCTTTGCACTCTGTAAAGCACCTTGTAACCTTATAAGTGCTATATATATATTTATCTAATTATTTATGGCTATATCTATCTATCTATCATCTAATAAATTATCTATCAAATTATTTATATATCTATTTAATTGTCTATCTAATTATTTATATCTATCTAGCCATCTATCTTCCTTCCTTCCTTCCTTGGGCTTTTATTTTGACGCTTTTACTTTTACTTCCTGGTCATGTGACGGTCCTTATTCATGTCTTAAACAATTACGGTAAAACAAGAAAAGGAAACGAACAGAAACTAATTTCGAACTTTATTTTGAAATCCGTTTTTTTTTTGTTTTTGGTTTCCTTTAACCCAAACGAAAAACAGAAAAAATATCCTTCATTCAGATTGTATCAACCAACAACATAACATATCTTACTGGATCATTTTGATTTTGGTTCTGTGTAGATGTGTTTACCCAGAGGGAGGGGCCGTGGGGTCCTCTGGGGTAATGGTGAAACTGTTTGGGTTGGATGGACTGACCAAATACTTATTTTACTGAGGGATTTAACAATGAATTCATTAAAATCAATCAATCAATGTGATTTTCTCGATTTTTTTACTCATTTTGTCTCTCATAGTTGAGGTATACCTATGATAAAAACAGACCTCTCTCATCTTTTTAAGTGGGAGAACTTGCACAATTGGTGGCTGACTAAATACTTTTTTGCACCACTGTATAGGGTCTTCTCCTCGCCCTTCTCTCTCTGCTCTGTTTCAGGTTTCGTGAAGCTGATCAATCAATCAATCAATCAATCTTTTATTTGTATAGCGCCAAATCATGACCAATGGTTATGATTTGGCGTAAAGCATCAAGACACTTTACAGTAGAGCAGTCTTAAGGATGGACTCTTCATTTTATGGATACACACATATGCATATATACGTATATACACATACATATGTATCCCACACCCAACATGAATTCATCATGGCAGCAAGGAAAACCTTCTATTAAGCAGCAGGAACCTTGTGTGGATCCCATTCCTATGATGAACAGCCATCCACGTTATGCTGTGTTGGGTGTGTGCAGAGGAAAGGGTGGAGACAGAGTTGTTGAGACTCTGTAACTCCACACTGAGGATCCCACGGACCTGCAAGACAAAAGCCAGAAGGAGTACAGGAGCAAACACACAAGGGAAGAAGCAGACATAGAGGGAGTGTTTGAGAGAGGAATGGGATGATGATGGCAGTTCCTGATCTGTGGTTCACGGCTCAACTAGTCTGGGACACTCTGATGGTCTATCTCTCTACTCTGTTCTGCTGGACCTTCTGTCCACTAACCTGTTCTTGTTCATCATCTGACCTCCAAAATGAAGTAGTCAAAAATTCCCATTTCAGTTTAAACTGCTTTCTTAAATGTTCTAAGAATTATAATTTCGGTGCATCACTAATATTTATATATATTTACTTCCTTTAGCCTTTATACAGGTTTTGTCTGAGAGACCTACATAATGTAGCAAGTATTTGTGTTTGATTAGATTGTTATTCCATTTTGGGCTGTCGTCAGGGATTAGATTATTAATGTGATTTTTTTTATTCATCATCATCATCCTTTATTTCAGACTCAGTAGTTTAAAAATCATGGTAGTGTGAAATTAACTGATGCAAAAATAATTGTAAAATTGCACTTATTTCTCTAAAAAAATTAATACCTAGATCAAAATTAATGTGTATATATATATATATATATATCAACATTTTACCCAAAATGCTCCATAGGCGAATGGTTGGTTATAATTACCTATATGGGCACTTTTTGCATACATAACATAATCCACATAATATTGAGCAAAACAAAAACCCCACTTGTAAACTTTTTTGTAGTTACAGTATGTAGGTAGTTTTAATGCTGATGTTACTTATAAATGGAAGAAAGTTTGCAGTGGGATATTTTTTAACAGAAGCTGCTGCTATGACCTTAATGTTTAGTCTGAACATCAAGCTCAATACATGAGTTACCCTGTGATTATTACCCTGCATAAGATACCCTCACTCCCACTACACAACATAGAGCAGTACATTATTGTTATCACAGTAATGAAAATTTATTCATTTTACAGCAAAGTAATGGGAGGTAAACAAATTGCTGGAGACACTGCTGCCAGTAATTTACATGATCATTTCTAAACAGGGTGCCTCTCAAAGTACTTGGAAGGATCAGATTTTGAGCAGAAAACGTTCTTATATTCTGATGGATTGTTGTGGTGTGGAATTACATTCTCTGGTCTCCAAACTTACTCAAGAGTAATCTGTATTCAGTGAAGATGTTTGTTGTATTCATCTCAATAGGGACTTCACAGAACATATTAACTCACAAATCAAGACTTTACATAGTGGCCTCATAAGAGTGTTTTGTTCATGTTTAGACATTAAGATCCACCATCTCAAATACCTGAAGTACAGAATCAAACAACAATATTTATAGTAGCCTTTTGACTCAATATGATTTCTTATTGGCTTCAAAATCATGAAAGTTTCACTGGTAGTTTTGTGCCAAAATAATTTTTCAGCAGCTATATTCATTACAAAACCTTTTCCTGAATTATTTTTAGAAAACCCACTTTTCTTCTTTATAGATATATTTTTTAAAAAACAACAAAAAACTAAAACAAAAAACCTTATCGCTAAAATATCTGTTGACACATATTGATCAATGATTTTCTATTGACTAAATAATTAGACTTCTAATACCTTTTTGTGTTGTGTGTGTTTGAGTTGGAAAACAAGCTCTTTTCCCACTGATATCAAATATTTTATTATACATTTAGATATATATAAACTATAGATAGAGACATAAAAATTTGAAACTGTATGAAAGCACTTTAAATATAAGAAATCTACAATCTTGGGAATGAGGAATGCTGTACACTCTGCAACACCCCTAACGCTAACCTCTAGCACCTCTTGTCAGGCTGTAAGATCGCTCTCTCTCAGGTGGTGCCACAATCATCCTTAGGAAGCTAGCAGAGGTGCTGGAGGGCCGCCAACAGGGCCACAAAGGGGGACCACCAGCAGAGAACCCTAGCCTCATCAGTTTTGTCATGGAAGGACGTAGGGAGAAGAAACATCAGGCCAAAAGAAATATCTAGGCCATTTTCCCCTGACCAAGAGTAGAACATGTGAGTAGACCTCGACAGGCAGCTCCGATTCCCGGTCAATATCACTGATTTAAAACCGACATAGTGGCCTGGTCCAGTAAGGCAAAATCTGTGCTCCTCATTGAGCTCACGATACCAGTGGAGGTGGGGATCAAGACTGCCTATGAGTGCAAGAAGGCCAAGTACTCAGAGCTGGCTGCTGAGTGCCGGATGGCTGGCAGGAAGACTACCATCTATCCAGTGGAAGTTGAATGCTGAGGCTATGTGAGGCTATCAACCACACGCCTTGTGAAGGACGCAGGAGTGACCGGAGGGAACCTAAAGAAGGCAACCAAAGAGCTGGCAGAAGAGCTTTTAGCACTGGCTGAGGAGGAAGGACAACAGCCGCAGGGAGGAACACCTATCAGCTGTGGCAGGAAGACGTCTTGTCACTGCTTCGCCACCAGGAGACGTTCCAGGAATGAAGGAGCAAAATGTTGACGATCGGGGGTTCCTGGCTGATGGCCCTGCTGCTGACACGTGGGCACTGGAGGAGGTGCGACCGGCAGCAATGCCTAGCAGGAGATCCTACTGAATTTCTGGAAACCCAGTGACTACTGTGAACAGAGCAGTTGGAGTCCAGGGAAAACAGCCAGGAAAGACCATGTCGGGAGTGGGTAGTGATTATCCTACGCACTAGTATCTCACACTTTTACACCAATTGCAGAGCTACTGATATGTGCGCATACGCAGTGTTCAAACAGGTGTGTGGCAAAAATGTAAGAAGCCATATGATTGGCTGAAAGCAAATACACCTGATTGGCTGATGAATCTGTCAGTTTTATCAAACAATAGTGACGTTCAATGACCAGGGTAGTCTGGACGTTAGGGTAGTCTCAGAATTCACTACACACATTTCTTTCACAAATACACAGATGTTTCACAGCACAGAAGCAGCTTGTAAATGCACATTAAGCAATTTGCATTATCTGTGGATTTATATTAAAAGTGTGCTTCAAAATAATATTTGTGAAGTAGAGCATGTGCATTTGTGAATCTGAACTACAACTGTGAAACAAAGCATGTGCATTTGTGAAAAACCCTGCAAGAGTTCATTCATTATGATACTGTTCTGATTCCATGAGAGTGGAATGTAAAGATTTTTGCACCCTAAACAGGAAACACGTCATCACCAATCAGACACAGATGAACAAAACAACTTTACACATTATCATTATTATCTATATATTTTTTCTGATTATCTAAATACAAATATACATTTGTTTCGTAGTATTTTTAATTCGGTATTATTTTTATTTCTCACTCAAACAAACATGGTAAGTGGTGGGGCGGCGCCCTAGCGCCCTCTATTGGCCAGCCACCACTGCTTAGCAGCCTGTATAATGTGCTACACTTATGGAAGTTATTAAGAGTTTGTAGAGCTAAGTAGATGACAATTAATTATAGCAGCTTTCATTTGTATGCCAAAAAATAAGTAATGGTTTAACCCAACCGTCATTGATAGTCATAGCGCCACCTATTGGTAAAAGGAAATCATTGGCATATTTGTACAGAACATTGCAGGAAAGTTTGGGATATAATCCTTAAAAATGGTCGGCTACGTCTCAACACTAACATTTCTGCCACACCCCGAAATGCAACAAACCTCAACGTGCGCCACGTCCCGACTTGCGAGGGTGCGTTCATTGCTGCTTGCAGCTTTAATTATAATTGTGATTTGAAAAATCTCTTTCCCACATTTTATCATTAAAAAAAAAAATTGAAATCGAGAGGGGTATACTGACACAAAAAAGGCTCAGATACCACCACCAAAAATATTAAAACCTATATTTTCATTGATTAGGAAGCCTAACAAGGTAACCAAGAGATAGGAATGAAATTAGATGATAGATATTTGTTTTTAGTGTATTTTACAGCTGATTTAGGACCCGTTATCATAAAAGATGCTAACAGAAAGCTAACTTGGTTAACAGGTTAATTTTTATTCGGTTATTCATTTCAGTCTCAGTAATCATGATCAATTGTAACTGAAATTTAGTAATTGAGAACGCAATTGTAATTGACTTTCTGAGAATAAAAAATGATTGTAATTTAATTGTAAGTGGAAAAAATGCTGGTCATTATAATTGTAATTGAACATGGGTAACTGAAAACATAATTGTAACTGAAAAATGTAATTGACCCCAACCCTGAAGTAAGGTCTGACTTTGATTAGAATCCTGCTAACAAACTAACAAATAAATGTCGGTGAAAATATTGCCTCCTTGGTAACAATCAAATGTGATATACACTAATATGATTTCCTACAATCGGAAGTTAAATCTTTATAGATTAGAGTGGGAACAGTACACACACACACACACACATATATATATATATATATACATAATACAGCCTTAGATTTCTGTTCACTATATGAAACAACAAACACCAAACACATTGTCATACGCTTTTAATTTGGTTGTGTAGTGATTTCACATGGGAGGTCTGGACTTGTAGGTAAGGCTGAGATGAGGTTGCAACATCTTGAGTAAGTCCTTCAAAAGAGGGCAGAGCTGACAGGAACATCCTGGAGCCACGAAGACCACAAGTGTAAGAAAAATGATCAACACACTCATTAGACAAAAGGTCCAGCTCCAACCAGAAGATTCCTCCTTCTTCTCATTTGCACAGCTTTGATCATCGCTGAGGAAAGCATTGAAAACATTGAAATATGGTTTAAAAAAAGTGAAACATTAAAGTAAAAGACTGGATGTAAGAGTAAAAGCTGAGGTACCGTTGGTAGTGCTGATGTACAACTGTAGGATCTGTCTGATCCTCAGGTTCAGTTTCCTCCTGCAGACACACAAAGCATGACAGGTCAAATATAGCTTATATACACTGATACAGCAGCTTTACAAGGTTTCAACAGCATCCAAACAGATCTTACCTATTCTATATTTTTGATTGGTCTAAAACTGAATACTAAAACTTTGTTACTAATTTGTGTAGGAAATGTTCTTGGAGACATTTATATTAACTTTTAGTAGGGTTGCACATCTCCCTGTGATAAACAATTTAATATGCATCTCGATACACAGTTTACGATTTGATTAAAAAACGATATCCTTTTATCACTGAACGATTCGATACGAATCGATTCGATACAGTGTAGGAACTATAATGATTTGTTTCTACGATAAATATTTGTTGTAGATATTTTATAAAACAATCAAATATGTAAAAGACCACAAATCCCCAAGCATTGTGGCTTTATGGCATTGGCACAACAAAAACAGAACAACAAAATCACATGTCATCTGAACAAGATGTTGGTAGAATTTCCAGTGGGAAAGATACTTAAGTTCATGGCGTAGCTGGGCTGCGTAAATCATCAGGGCAGTGTGCTAAATGGGCGGGGAGTGTTACCAGGACTCCTCCTGCCAGACCCTACTGCGCAGACACTGGGTCAAATTATGTCAAATTTGCAAGATGGAAGCACCATTTAGCGCTGTATTTTGGCTTCAAGAACGTTGAGTAGGAACAGCTGCAGTGCACGCCCTCGATACCCAATCCATGACTCTACAATCTATTCATCTTGGAATTCATGGCTATTTCCTATTGACTGAGGAGGCTGCTACCAATGGAGCCGTATCTCTCACTTGTTGAATTGGATATCCGATCGCATCGGTTTATCCTTCACAACCTTACCTTTTAGCCTTAAACACATGAGATATCCCTCAATATGTGGGAATCGCCATTTTGGAGATTACAGCCAATCAGCTTTCACACATCATGTTCATGTCTTATCAGAATTACTGTTCCTATCCTAGAGATCGCAGCCAGAGTTTATTGAGAGTAAACATGTCAGTCTGGTGCTTGGTTATGTGTCATCTAGTTCCTGAGACGTTATGACGTTATTCCTATAAGACCAGGAACTTTACAGAGGGACGGATTTTGACGTTGCACTTACCCGGAAAATACAAAATTGGACTCTGAAAAAGCCGGTTGGTGCAGCTTTTGGAAGCCATTATCAGATCTCACTACGGACCTACACATGTCCTCCAGATGAAAAGGGAGGACACTTTAAAGTGGGGAAGCCTGCGCTACCATGGCAACCACCGGAGTTTGGAGCATTTCCCCAGAAACCACTAGGTGACAGTTTGTCAAACATATCGACCTCCACCAGCGTGAGTTCAAAGTGCTTTTTATTACACAGCAGCTTCAAACTCAGCTGTCATTCCTACTAGGAGATGTTTCATATACTAGTCTTTCACTTGGACTGTGTATCATATTAACTCATTCATTGCCAGGCAACCCAATATTGCCAGGCGTTTTAGATTATTTTCACCGATCTTTCAAGACCCACAGAATATTTTGTCCTATGACAATCTGAAATCTGAAAACAGATTCTGAAATATTAGACTCTACTTTCATCGGAATATATTTTTTTTGTTTATAGCTTGTTTCGTTCTTCTGTAATCAGCAGTTGAATAAAGACAAGTTTCACACAAATCGCCAGTTTGTGACAAAAAGCTGAGAAAAACACTTTTTACATATGTAAACACTGGATTACAATAATCAAGCCTTGATGAGGCAAAAACATGGACAATCATCTCCAGCTCAGCTCTGGATAACTTAAATCACTAAGTTCACAATTGTGAGATAGAAAGTAATAATTATGAGATACAATCTGAGCATTTGCAACAGGTTACCAACACTGACTTTTACTATTCTTAATTATTATATTATATTTATAATTTATTCAATACACATATTTTGGCTGTTTATTCAGTTCTTAGAATTCAACACATGGTACATAGTGTAGGTTTGAATTAATTATTATTTTAGAAATTATGACTTTACTAACTCGTATTTATGACTTGGCATAGTGATTTTTTTTTTTTTGTGGCGGAAACAGGCTTCTATTACATAACGTAGGCCTCATAGACAGAACAATCAAAGATCATTTGCATTTCTCTCCCTCACACACACACTTTACTCAACATTTTTTTTCAGTGGCTGATAATAATAAATATTGAATTATTTAACGTTTGTTCATATACTAGAAAGGTTAATGAGAGCCTTTTTTCCCATCTCTGCTGTGTATTATATCAACATTCACTGCAGCTATGATCTCTGTTTGCACCTGCCTGTGAGTCGTACTATTTTCTGGCGCAGAAAAGTCACTACAAACAGTTCCAGGTTTTCATGCATTGCATTGCGTCCACTGTATTAATTTATTTGCATTTCCTCCCATTTTTTTGCTCCCCTTATGCGATCCGGCTACATTACATATTCATCAGAGGGAAATGCGCTAAATGGTTTGTGGGCACATTGTGACGCGCTAAACATGCGCAGTCCTGATTCCCTGGGGTTTGTACCCCTTAATAGCGGAGTGATGTTTGCACATGTTTTTATACCAGTAAACCTTTAGTGAATCCGCCCCTATGTCTTTATCAGATAAAAGATGATATTTTCCAACAACTTTACACAGACTTAGCCACAGCATGACAGTTACAGTATCAGTAATTATCAGAAATAATGGAAAACAAATGTTAACCATAGATGTTTGTAGTTCAGCACTGAGTTTGCTTATGTTGGTCTGGTTCCTGGAGGCTTTTCAGCTGAATGATTGGTGACAAACATTGGTAATATTGATTAGCTTCTCTGTTCAACACATACTTTTACTGACATAACTACCTGTGCAGTGAGCTTCTGATTTTCCTCCATTAGGGCAGCATCATTTCCCTGCAGGTCATTGGACAGAGGGAGACTGATCGCTCTTTCACTAAAAGCAAACAGTAATGAGTTACAGTAATATACAGCATTACAGATTAATGGGATAAGAGAAGATCAGATGTGTCATTATTACATAGGGGTCCTCTCCAGTGCTTCCTCTAACTGCCTCTTCTGCTCCTGATTTTTCAGTCGGAGAAACAACATCAGACAATAAAACACATCCAAACCATCTTAAAGCTGCTGATGAACTTCTCAGATAATGACACGAGAAGCCGCAGCGGTGACAGATTTTTTTCACTTTGGCACAACACTGCCAGCCCCTGGCTATAGAAGCTAAGTAAACCCAGGAACACTGCTGCTTCACCTCCCGTGAGTCTACGGTAACTGTTAAGCCCCGAGGCTTCCTCAGAGCCGGGCGTTTAGACTTTGTTTGGGCTGTTTTTACAGTAGCTTTGGCTTCCTTCACCGAAGCCGGTGTTGTGCCAAAGTCTGCGACCCAAAAAAATCTGACCACTGCGACTTCTCGGCGGTAGAGAAGAGGAGTGCTAAACCTCTTCGTAGCTGTTAAGGAGCTACTTATGATGCTCTGGTGGTTGAAGTAAATGCGTGTATAAGGGGGAGTAAATGTCCGCAGAAAATTTTTTCAAGTCACAGATTTTGGCACAACAGTGGTCTTCCTCCCCCGCTAACAGAGCCCCTCTGTGTACTAAGCAGATCTGTTTTCCAGCGCTGCTTAATACACAGACGTTACCACTACAGCTAACGTTAGCATGTATATTAGCCATAGTATCTGCCTACCAGCTGCAGTTTGAGCACAAACCAGGAAGGAGCGCGAAACGCTTGATGTTGTGCTGCCTTGCCGTGCAGGGGTACTAGGACCCTCGTTTGCTGTGTTGCGCAATCATCTTGAGCAAAAGTCAGGTATTGCGACGAGTTGACGTCACGTGGACAGAGTCGCGAGACAACACTAAAGTCGACTAATCGACTAGTATGTTCAACCTATAGCATGCACGCATGTGAATAGTGTCGGGCTGTAACGTGTTCAGGCTTAAAAAGAGATCGGCTTCATTTGGGTTCGGACGGGTTCAAATCTAAATTTCTGGCTCGATTACAGCTCTATTCCACATCCCACAATGCAATGCGTGGAGATCAATAAAATCTTTTGAGCTGCAATTTCAATCTCTTTTCAAGCAAACGATCTTTGATTCATTGATTTATGAGGTCTACACTATGGGCCTCATCCACAAAGAATGGAACGCAATCGCTCTCAGCGCAACGGTTTGCGCAGCGTCTGTGCCGGCAGTCGGCACTGTTTTAGCGCCGTATCCTCAGAAAATTCTTTGAAAATTCGATTAATTTATTAGATTGATGAATCAATTTATATTCCTATGAACCAACTACATCAATCTGTCATCGGCAAGTTGGCCTTCCGGAGGACATTCGTCGATCTAAAATAGTTTTCAAAGGTAATCAATCAATTGTATCGATACAAGGAAATAACGCATTGGATGTAAGCATGGCCGACTTTGGTTGTGTTTTTAAAGCGCTTCTAATATTAAAGGGTACCTGTAGTGAAAATGTATCTAACAAAAATTTGTTAAATGTATTACCAATAAACAAAATATGTAGCACCTGACAGCACCCTAATAAACTGGTAACGGTATCATTTAGTCATAAGGAAATCAAAGGGAACAATCTGGTAGGGGTGCAGTTAGTGCCATGACACCCACTCTTAATATCCCCTGTAAGCAGAGACGTAGTAGTGCTCTGAACAGGTACGTTTACAAGACTTTCTGTGAAGGAATTCTGTCTGAACATGTCTGATTTCAGATGTAACTTTGGCTTCATGCCCATTAGCTTAGCCAACGTCTGGCTAACTCTGACTTAGTGTCATTATTTGGCTTAGAAACACAAAGGAAATTATTCTGCTGGGTTTTTCCTCTTTTTGTTATAGCAACCACTGTTTTTAAACTTTAAACTTGTTCAAAAACTTACCACCATCGGAACCGGAATTAACGAACGACCAAAATGGCGACTCTCCATAGTCTATGCCTGAAGGTATTAAATCGTTCTAAAAAGTCCTTTTGATGTGTTTTTTTTTTTTTAATAAAAAGGTGCACATATTTTGTTTATTGGCAATGCAATAAAAGCGCCATGGAAAAACCTTTTTTGCAAATACACATCACAGAACGTGACGTACCTGGTCACATGACCACTTATCTCCGAGAAAATATGACATGGTACATGTGTTTTCAATCACAAACAAAGGCAAATATTTCAATTTGAATGTTAAGATGAGTTGTAATTACTAAGGAGTCATAGGTCACATCCGGCATTCCTATCTGATCAAATATGTCATCCTTTCGCTGCTGCTCTAACTCAACCTGTTCCAGGTAACACTGATACAACACAGACACAGACTCAGCCGCAGCATGATACATCAGTAATTATCAGAAATATTGGAAAACAAATATCAACCTTAACTGTTTTCAGGTCAGCAGTGATATCGCGTTGTTTGGCCTGGTCCTTCAATTTTTCTTCCTGGAGGCTTCTTATCTGAAACAATTTAAATGATTAATAATAAACATTTGTGATAATGGTTAGCTTATCTGTTTAACACATGACATTGCTTTTACATATCTACCTCTGCAGTGAGCTTCAGATTTTCCTCCATCAGGGCAGCCGCTTTTGCCTGAATTTCCTGAGCAACGGACAGAGGGCTACTGAGCGCTCTTTCATTCTGAGCTTCTGGCTCATTAAGAGCTGCACTAAAAGCAGACATGCAGACAGTAGAGTTAATATACAGTGCTATAGATTAATGGGAAATAAGAAGATCAGATGAGCTATTATTACATAGATGTCCTCTCCAGTGCTTCCTCTAACTGCCTCTTCAGCTCCTGGTTTGTCAGTCGGAGATCCTTCAGCACAGAACCAATATCAGACAATAAAACACATCCAAACCATCTAAAATCTGCAGATGAACTTCTCATATAATGACATATCGTAGGCCTCACAGATAAATGAATCAAAGAACAAAAAAAAAGTTAAAATTGCTGCTTAAAAGTTTGTTTTGATCTCCACCGTAAACATTCTCTTATTGATGTTGATGGAAAAGATTCACGCATTGCAGTGTGGAATGTGGAGTCCTGTAGACGGATGCATAGAAGTGTTTTTACTTCATTCTTACTGTGATTTCTTGTGTTTGCCCCACAAAATCTGCCTAAGTGACTTATCACAGTTCTGGTGTTGTTATGGACTGAAAGTAACTTCTATGCATCCGTCTACAAGACTCCAAAATAGAGCTGTAAATCTCATTTTGACAAAGGGTCAGGTTTGGATGTGATTGATTAGCACAAGAAAGACGCATAGATGGATGCTGAGTCGGTGAATGGAAGGCTGGCCTCTGACACGTGAAATAAATGATGTTAAAAAACGTATTAGTGATTTGACAGCGGTGTGCTGTCACATATGCTTGTCATGTTTATTGTGTTTATTGCGCCCGAGACACTGGCAAAGGGCAAACGCCCATGCCTCGAACAGGTAGCCAGCGGGTGCCCACCAGCGGGCCCAGAGACAGCAGAGACCGGACCCCAGGCCAAAAGGAACCGGAACAGAAGCAGCACCAGCAGCAGCCCGCCCAAGGACGACGGCCGCACCCCCAGCCGCCTGGGGCACCAAGTCGCCCCACAGGCCCCGAGGCGCACCGGCCGAGCCCCCCAGATCACCCCCCAACGACGCCGCCAGCGCGATGAGCCCAGTTATTGTCAAAGTCTGGACCCTCCCCAAGGGCCCCAGCCAGACCATCATACCGGTATGCAGCGCACACAGCCCAGAGGCGGTAGAACCGCAGGGCACGGCCAAGCGGGACCACCCCACACCGCACCCGCTAGCATGCAAGGGCACTGCCAAAACCGCCCACCCCGGAGGACCCCTGCCAAGATTTGCAGCCAGCAGGCCAAGCCCACCGGACCCCAAGGGCACCCCCTCAGATCAAATCGTTCTAAGTCAATAAATATCGTCCTTGAATTATATCGGCAACAATGAATCGTGATTTGAATCAAATCGTTGCTAAAACAAATCGTTACAGTCCTATACAGTTTTTGTATATATCACGATTTGCGTATGCTCTGTGGGTCGCACAATGTCTCTTTTTTGCTTGTTTGTGCTGGTCTTGTTTCGCAAACTCAGCTCAATCCTTTTGAGGATGTAGCCCATATCTGTATCTGATAAAAGATGAAAATTTCCAGCAACTTTAACAACTACTACCTAAAAATGAATAAATTGGGTCTATTCACAATGAATCCCACATCTTAAACCAAAACTGACATTGGCTGCTTAAAGTTTTTAACATTTAAATTACAAACATGCAGATATAATTACCTCAACGATGTTGGTGTACTCTCCAACGGTTTTCTCAAAATGGATTAACTGCAAAGTTCTCTATCACAAACAACGGCAAAGATATTCATTTGAATGTTAAGATGAGTTGTAATTACTAAGGACTCATAGTTAGGTCACTTCCTGTGTTCCTACCTGATGAATGATCTCATCCTTTTGCTGCTGCTCTAACTCACCCTGTTCAATGTAACACTGATGGAACAAACAGAATCAAACTCAGCCACAGCATGACACTTATCAGAAATATTGGAAAAAAATATCAACCTTAAATGTTTCCAGGTCAGTCGTGATGTCACGTATGCGGGCCTGATCCTTCTCTTTTTGTTCCTGGAGGCTTCTCATCTGAAACAATTTGAATGATTAATGATAAACATTGGTGATAATGTTTAGCTTCTCTGTTAAACACATGACCAGTGTTACACGCGATCCACACTTTTTCCCTTCTGTTTTGCCAGAAACGGAACTCGTAAACTCGGCCAGATTCCCGGTCACAATTGCAATAAGCCAAATCAGCATTATCAGTACGCATGCGCGATTCCCGGGTCAATATATCCGGGTCAGAGTTCACGACTGCCCAGCGTGTCAACAAAGCCCCTGTCTAGTGGAACAACCGGCTACTTATACGGACTTTTAGGCATTTACTTTGCTTAAGGTCGTTTTAAGGCAATATGCCAGGGTCCCATTGTTCAGTGCGTGGCTGTTCCAACGGTACACGTGGCCTTAATACGTGGATGAAAGAGTTTTGCCCCATTCACGAGTGCAATAAAGGAACCTCACGATGTATATGCGACCCGCCATACGTACTCATCCCATTTCCAATGAAAGAAAAGATCCAGAACATCGTGCCGAATGGATTAAATCAGTAAGTTTGACATATACTGTACTACATTAAAGCTAACTAGTAAACTAGTATATAAATATTATATTGTGGTGTACATGTTAGAGAGGTGTCTCTCACTCAGCAGGTTTCGGGGGTTTGTTGGCGTCCTTTTCTTTCTCGCCACAATATGCCCGATCCCCCCAGGATCAACTGTCAACATCGATCTCGAGCAGAGATTTATAATCAAGGTTGACAGCATCTCGTTCCTGCTGTTTTGTCAAAACTATAGGCGCTTTTTGAAATGACAATGCCCAAGCGAGGGCCACCAGTTCTTTCTTCCTCTTCCCAGTAACAACGTGTCCACGTGTCTTACAATATTCGTTTAAAACATCCACTTTACAACGCTCAAAATATTCAATATCTTTGTCAGACTCGGCCATGTTTACGTTTTATGATACGAGTTAGGCGGGAGCTGGGTAGTCCTGACCTTTGACCCGGACCAGCATGCTTTGCGCGCAGCGAGATGCCGAATCCGCTTATTATACCCTGGGTCCTGAATGCGACACTGCACATAATTCGCACACATGTGCCCACGTTCATACACCCGGGACTAATGGCACGTTTAATTTAGCAAACGGTTTTTGACTATGCTCAACTATTCCCCCTTTGTCACAACGTAAACGCGAGTCTCACACTCCTTTGGTTTTCGATCCACACGACGCGATCTGGGGGACGGACGTTCCCCCCCAACATAAACTGTGGACGACAGGCCAGAAAGTTACTTATTCGCTGTTTCCCTGGGCTGGTGTGCTCAAAACACTGCGCGTCGAAACCTTAGACTACAGTTTTAAGTCCTTCGTTAACGCGTCATTTTTGGCCCTTACTGGCCTCTCGGGGGAAATCACGAATATACGCTTAATGGTCCTACAAAATAGAATGGTCCTAGACCTACAGACCGCGGCCAAAGGAGGCGTTTGCGCAATGGTAGGTGCATCTTGTTGCAGTTTTATCCCGGATAATACCGCCGACGGTCAGATTATCGCAGAGGCAGTCAAAAACATTTCCAGGCTGTGCGACGCCACGAACAAAGACCGCCACGTCTGTATAACCCTACCACCGCCGGAGGTCCTGCCTGAAGTGTTTATGATTCATGTTTTTGATGTCTCAGATGATGACTCTGCTTACTGATGACACCTACATATGTTTTTGTTGCTATGCTGTGCTGATATTTTTACCATGTGTGTTTTTGCTACTAGTGATATATATATATATATATATATATATTCCATATTCATTGCCGTGATTGCCAATGATTTTAGTAGCTAAGGATATTTGATTTTATTGTGCATATGACCTTGTCTCACATAATATTCATTATGTGTTTATGGGGTTCTTTGCCTTTTCCTCCTTTCCTCTTGCTCCAACTTTGGGGATGCCTGTGTCCTCAGGAAAACAATGCATATATCCATAGTGTTATGACGGTGTCAATATCGTTTGTCCTACGGACCACGAGGTTGAGCTACAATTACACTAATTTTTTATTAAAGTTTTATGTGTTTTGGGCTGTGCTTTGCTAAGGTTAAACATTTTACTAACTAATTTTGCTTTTTTGTGTTGGACTTTGTCCAAAAAGGGTGGATTGTTATGGCAAAAATTGTTAGTTATGTTTATAAATACATTTACTCATGTATCTTATTCCTTTAAGCCTTAAGTTGTAACTTTCATTGTGCCTCCTGCTCTACTTCTAGCTGGGTCAGGTCATCTTCCCAAAACACATGCCAGACACAGAGGCATCCTCTATTATCACACACACACACACACACTCACATAATAACACATACACACCCAATACACATCCATTCATACACACAAGCACCATACACGCACACACCTCCAGCACAGCTGACAATCAGGAGATACCAGAGAACTGGTTGTTTTGACCCAAGAAGAAAATGTCTCTTTTCGCTCTCTTCCCTCACCTCCTCCTCTCTGTCCTCTTTATCTCCCGGGGGGAGGAGGGAGGGGGACTGAGGGGGAATATACGTGATGAGTTAGAACTGTGCCACTCGATCATCGGACGTCCGCCCGGGCGGTCACTAATTTTTGTCCATCTTTGTACTCTTTTTTATTGAGTTTTATAATAAACCTTTTTTATAAAAATCATCATCTTTCGACTGGACTCCATCATTCAACCAGAGCAATAAATCATGTCTCCAAACGAGGTCAACCGCAAATTTGCCGTGACATTAGCCTGGAAGTGCTCATGGCGTTTGAGTTCTGGTGGCTGAGTGGGGCGTGACAAACGCGCAGAGTAACCAATCAGCGCAACAAGCGTAGTTATTTTTCCCTAAACGAAGCCAGCAGACCAAAACAGCGTGTAGTACGGTATAGACGGTTTTAAAGCCTCTTCTTGTTGGGGTTTCAACAATAAATTCAGGTCTTCCATGTTTGTTTTCACGTATTTTCCTGTTCGGCTCTCATTGGCTCAATAGTAACCAACTTTTTGCCCGTCATCACCACCTGCTCTCCCATGCGTTCTCCACTGTCCTGCTGCTGCCTGCAGGATGAAAACAGCTGAGATGGGCTGCCCGCTGCCTGACAACATGGCACCAAACGGTAACGTGCCACTTTACTTTCCCAGTAACGATAACGGCGTTGTAACGATGGGGAGAGTAAATAATTAGATTACCGTAATTTCCGGACTATAAGCCGTTACTTTTTTCTCACACTTTCTATCCTGTGGCTTAAACAATGACGTGGCTAAATTATGGATTTTTCCCAGTTTTATAAGCTTCATGCCACCACAAAATTGCAGTGAGGAGGTGACTTCATGTAGTAAAGGAAACTTATCAGTTGAAACACGGACATTTCCCTGCAACCTAAGTTGAGTACAGCAGCCCACCTACCTGCCTGTTCTGATTGGCTGAGTTGTCTGAAGGGCACCCTCATCAGCCAATAGAGTGTGGCCTATGTTAAGCTGCGGCATTCGTGAGGATTTTTCTTAGAAAATTGCTAAATTATTGTAATGCGGCCAATAAAACAGTGCGATTTATTGCCCGGAAATTACGGTACTCCGTAACTGAAAAGGTAGCGCCGTTATACTTAAACGCTGTTATACCTAACACTGCACATGGCGTAGCTTTTACCAACATATCTACCTCTGCAGTGAGCTTCTGAGTTTCCTCCATCATCAGGGCAGCTTCTTTCTCCTGCAGGACACCAAAGTTCAACTTTAAATCAGAGCTCCACACAAGTCATCACAGGTGATATTCTTCTATATCTTCTTTCAAGCATCAATTCTAATTGAAAAGCTTGTGATTATTACACACCATCTTGTTCATCTTTTGCGCATTGATTTTATCTGCATCAAGGTCCTCGCCTCGTAGTAACCCGCTTGACTCTGCTTCATTGTGGGCTTTTTCACTGAGGAGCTTCTCCAGTCTGCAAACACAAACACACACACCCTTAGAGGTGAAAGTAATGGATTACAAGTTCTCACGTGACTGTAATTGAGTTGCTTTTATGGGTACTAAAAGATAGGGGCATCTCTGGTGCCCCTTTGGCTGGGCAGGGTGAGTAGAGTTGTGGGTAGAGTCAAGGGTAGAGCCCTAGGTAGAGTTGTGGATAGAGTCTTAGGTAGAGTCCTGGCCTTTTGAAAAAAAAAGTCCTCGGATTGGACCGGACGAGGTATCAACAGATACCCCCTGAATCCGACTTTGTGCATCATTCCTGAGTCCGAATTGCGGCCGCTGGAGACCCTAAAAAGTAGTTGATTCCCTGTACCAGGTGTAACCTCAGACACTACTCGTGTACAGTATATGCACAAAGGCCCAAAAACAGCCAGTTTTTAGGAACGGTCATGAAAGCGACTTTTCAGTGGGCTAAAACTCCAGAAAACAGACAAGGTTGTGAAAATAAACCTCAAACACTATGTTGTTGGGGTTCTTCGAACAATTGGAGATGGCAAAAATAGCATTATACTGGACCTTTAACCCTACCTGTTCTTGTTGTACATCACTTTGGATAGAATCGTCTGCTAAATGAAATTGTAATCTTGTAAACTAAAATATCTGATCTTGGCCAAAAATCCAATATTGTTCATCTCTAATGTTTAGGATGCATGTTTCTTACAATGACAGACCTTTTGATGTGCTTTGTCATGCTAGTGTTCTGTGAGCGCAGCTCTGATATCTCCTCGTCAGCGACATCCAGCCATTGTTTCATCTCCTTGGTCAGCTCCTTCAGCTGACTCTGACTGTGCGCGAGGTCAGCTATCTGCTCCATCATCTGCTTTGAAGAACTGCACACACACACATGCACACAAAGGTTAATTATTATTGACTATGGTGGAGCTCGTTTAAATGGGAGCTTTAATTCCTCTTTAAGGCAGAATAAAAGTTAATTCCTCTTTAACCTGACCTTGTAAACACTTAATTCCTAATGCTAATTTAATTCCAAATTAAACTTAATTCTGAATTAGATGACTGGTTTATTCCGTTTTTAAATCCGAATTAAATAATTCCTCTTTCTTGTAAACAGTTAATAACACTTAAACCTGCTTTAAGTTCATTCCAGTCGTTTTGCGCATGTGTGACTTGCGGTGATGGCGTGTTGGGTGGGGCCTGGAATAGAGCCGACACTATTTAATAAGAGCCTTAAAAGACATGGATATCATGAAAAAAGGGGATGGAAGGAGGCATAAACATGCAGACATTAACACGTAGACTTATACACATGGAGTCAGCAAACAGATCAGGCTTCATCGGACGGGTGATACTAAAATCCGGAGACGGAGTAAATGCGTCCCCATACTGTTGCACAGGCTGTAATATCACCTAGTTTATCATTGTAACGGTTGTTAGCGCTACTATCTTTACCAGGGTGCAACTATTTATTCCTGGTTATTGTTTTCCGTAGTTTTACTGGGCTTTATTTACCGGTGATTAGCTCATATCTCTCTTCCGCTACGTGGACCAAAGTGTGTTATTGTCTAGCTACTGCTTCAAAACTACAATCAAAATAAAGGTGAAAACAGTTCTCATGAATCCCTTTACCATTCATTCTATGGTTATTCTGTTTTAAAATCAAATCAAAATAACAAATAAACAGTATGGTTATTTTGTTTTACTGATTTAAAACCAAAACAGAAATACAGAAACACTAAAAACTAGATAAGCAGCGTTTTTCTGTTTTTTTTTAACTTGTTCTATTTGTGTGATATTTGGATATTTACGGGGAAATTAGAGCGAGAACTGAAGTCCTCTGGACCTCCTTGCCCAGGTCCTGGACCAGATCTCCTCACATAATAGGACTGTTTAGGATATATTTCAGCAGTTTTCTGGTCCTGCTCCTGTTATCATTCAGTCTGTGGATGTTTAAGCTCGCAAAAAGCCACTCACGTTTATGTTTTGTTTTGCAGTGTTACGGTCCAAATAGCATCCAAATATACTGGTGACTGACTATCAACTGTGTGGCTGGTATGAGGAACAATAGATGTTAGAACTTCTACCATTTGACACTTTTGCAAAAACAATTACTGTACAGCTTTTTTGAGGGCAGTAAAAATGTTTATTTTGCACGTTATAAATACCGCTAACAGCAGCCGTCAACACACACGGAAGTTGATCACAAAAAACAAGGAGCACCAGTAGATTTATTACACCAACCTCTGGTTCCACATAACATGAGCATGTTTTACTTAATTTATTTATGTATTAATAACATTTCAATTCACCAGTAATGTGACTTATGCTTTGCTTCTTTATATGTCTGCCCAGTCACCAGTTAATCTGGATACTACGGGCGACCGTGGCTCAGGTGGTAGTGGGTCGTCTTCTGCTCGAGAGGTTGGAGGTTCGATCCCAGTACCTACTATGTGTCGAATCAATCAATCTTTTATTTGTATAGCGCCAAATCATAACCAATGGTATCTCAAGACACTTTACAGTAGAGCAGTCTTAAGGACGGACTCTTCATTTTATGGATACACACATATGCATATATACGTATATACACATACAAATGTATCCCACACCCAACATGAATTCATCATGGTGGCAAGGAAAACCTTCTGTTAAGCAGCAGGAACCTTGTGTGGATCCCATTCCTATAATGAACAGCCATCCACGTTATGCTGTGTTGGGTGTGTGCAGAGGAAAGGGTGGAGACAGAGTTGTTGAGACTCTGTAACTCCACACTGAGGATCCCACGGACCTGCAAGACAAAAGCCAGAAGGAGTACAGGAGCAAACACACAAGGGAAGAAGCAGACATAGAGGGAGTGTTAGAGAGAGGAATGGGACCCTCTCCGGTCCCTCTCTAACCTAAATGACCTCTCTCTTAATGCCCTCTCCAACCTCTCTCCAACCGAGCATGCCAGACCCCCCCCGGCAGTCTATGCCTATTGCATCTTAACTATGAGCTATGACCTGGTTCCTAACTAAAAGCTTTACCAAAGAGGAATGTTTTGAGCCTAACCTTAAAGGTAGAGAGGGTGTCTGAGTGTCCTTGGGCAAGACACTGAACCCTAAGTTGCTCCCAGTGGTCGACTAGCGCCTTGCATGGCAGTCCTGTCCCACTGGTGTGTGAATGTGAGAGTGATTGGGTAAATGAGCTGACATGTAAAGTGCTTTGAGACTGCTTCAGTGTGGTGATAAAGCGCTATATAAGTCCATTTTAGTCCATTTACTATTTGGACAGTAACGCTGTTCGGTAAAGTTGGCAGATATTCACAGATTCGGACTTCCAGCATCAATAACTCTTTAACAAAATCAAAATCATCGACACAAATTACACCTCTGCCAACGGTGTGAGGTGGAAAACACTCTACAAGATAATTTTTTTTATCAAACGCAGCAGAGTAAAAGTTTGTCTGTGTGTCCCCTTTGTGTGGTGAGATTAAAACATGAAGCTCTCGTCCTCGTTTCCCCGTAAATATCCAAATATCACACAAACAGAACCAGATTTAATTTTAAAACAAAAAGACGCTGCTTGTTTGGTATTTCCGTTTTCCTGTTTCTGGTTTTAGATTAATAAAACAAAAAAATAATCAAGTTTTTTTTTTGTTTTCTTTTTTTGGTTTTGAAACAAAATAACCAAAGAAGGGTACACGGATGTGTCACTCATGTGGTCTTCTGTGTTACAGCCAACAAGAAAATGTTGCTTGTTTCTCCCGATCGACGTGATACGCGATGTTCGCCCCGTCCAATCAGAAGCCTTCCCAATGCCCAGACCTACAGCGGAATTAACTAAAGCCAAATAAACCGGTTTTCCATGTAAACCTCAATTGGAGAATTATTATATCCATGTAAACATGAAGCAGAACACTTTAATTCCGAATGATTTTATTCGGAAAAACTAATTCCGAATTAAAAATGATCATGTAACCGTGGCTGTTGACATCCTGTGGTGTGTGAACGTGTTTAGCACTCACAGGTTTTCCATGCTTGAGTCCATGGCTTGGCTCTGGTACTGGTACTACTGGAGGTGGAAGAAGAAAAACACCTGTTACTTTAAATAGAGTTTGCATTATCTTGGGGGGGGGATGTGAATGTGTCACTCTACCTCATCTTTGTTCATTTCAATAAATGTTCCTTTTTTTATTTGAAACTTGTACCATTTGTTATCATCACAGTGTAATTTTTATGATGTAAATTGAGCGAGCAAAGGTAGTATCGGCTCCAAATATCGGCTCAAGAAAATCGGCAGTCCTTATTGGTCATCGGCTAAGGCTGAAAGAAATATAATCGGTATCGGCATCTGCCCTAAAAAACCCATATCGGTCAACCCATTTGTGGCACCAACTCCCGATAACATATCAAAAGCCAAAGATGGAAAACTGCAGGTGATATTACCTTGGCTGAACTGTAAGAAACTGATACCAGACTGTGATGGCCATCCAATAACTGGTTCAGCAGAGCACTATGCTTTGTATGACCGATTCCATGAGGACAATACAAAGGATCCCCGAGATGCCTTGCGCAAACTTCGGCTGGTCCCACAACTTGCAGGACAAGTCAACAGTCAAATAGCGGAGCAACTTTTTGCAAAAATGAAAAAAAAAACAATTACTTCTTAAACATGTATCATCCACCATCACAACACCCACAAAAACAAAAAAACAATTGGATGCCATTAAAAAGACCTTTAGAACTGAAGTATCAATGAACATCTACAACCAGGCAGTGTTGGGTAACTTCAACCTACTTTTACTATGCAACGTTAAATACACCACATTAATTATTCATTGAATTTTTTGCCCTAACTTTTTTTTTAATTTAGAAAATCAAAGATCGTCAGGGACATACAGTACTGTTAAACCTGGTCCAATGAACACTGAGTTACCAGCAGGTGAGTAATGATGCTCTTTTCCTGTCATGGTCATAATTTTATTTTTCTCTATGGATGTAAGCTCATATGAGGATTGACAGGTCAGGCGTTAACTGTCATTTTCCATTGCATTTCGGCAAAGGCAGTGCCCCCCACAGCAGCCTTTGACATGCCCACCACTGAAGCCGTTGACATGCCCCTCACAGCAAAGCCTTGGGAAGAAGACTGGAATCCTATCCAGGAACAATTTGTAAGTTAATCAGTAGAAATATTAGTTTGTGAATGCACGCTTTACTGTCTGACTAATATATGTTACATGCAGCTTAACTCCGTGCTGCACAAGAAACGGCCTACGGGAGAAATTATTGTTAAAGAAGGGTCCGCATGCCTTACACGTGAGGAATTCTGTTTCTCAGGTTTGCAACGATACATGGATTCCATTGTAAGTAGTGAAAAGTTGGTAAAAACAAGAAAAGGAAAATCCACGTTTGTTTTTGTTTATGCTTTTTCACATATGAAATTACCTCTTTTACAGATCGGAAATGCCTACATGAAACTCATCCATGAAGCAGCTCAGCAAAATGTATGTAATATAAAGGCTAATAAATGCTGTAACTAAAAGGTTAAATTAAACAATACGGCTTTACTGTCTATTTACGGTCTTCACTTTTTCATAGGGCAATGACATTTATATAGAGGACATGTACGTCGTTCCTACCTGGAAGCCCACATGAACCAACATTGTTGCTCACTTTCCAGTGAGTATCTACCTATAAAAGCAAGGGAGGTCTGTGAGTGTGTGTGTGTGTGTGTGGATGTGTGCGTGCGTGTGTGTGTGTGTGGAGCAAATATCTCCCAGACACGGTGCGAGTTCGACCAGAAACTTGGTCAATGGGTTCCAAATACCCCGAGTGTGTGTATCTGTTATTTTGGAGTAATTTGGTCATTTCAAAATGTTTATTTTAATTTTATTTCACTTCTGGACGGCCCCGAAATGAAACCTATTCATCTTTTGACCTCAGGGTGTGAGGGGGCGCTAGCGCACCATCTATATCTATTTCACTGCACAGCTCCTCACCCGAGCAAGACTCACGTGTGCGGCCACTGCTCCTCCACCATGCTATCGTTAGCTTCTCAAACACGGGAGCTCTCTGAATAGATCATTTGAAACTGTCAGCCACTGGTGAGTCTTTTGCAGACACGTTTACCATTGTTTTAACCATATAACTGATGCTCAATAACGCGCTGTTTCAAAAGAGTCGGTTTTGACCTCAACCCGTTCAATACTCCAACTGGAAAACTGCTGATTCTGTGTGGTGCCGTGCATGGAAGCTAGGCTCTGACCACTCGGTTCGAAGGTACAAAATGATTTTTGTTCTTTAAAAAGGCAGCCGAATTGTAGATAATACTTTAATTTACTTTCTCACTGATGTAGTTTGGAGCTTTATGTTTTGTTTTGCGCAGTTTTGTTACTTTTCTGATTGGCGCTACAATGTTTATGGAGTTTGGTTATCAGCGTCTCAAACATTTCATGGAACACACAGACACGGTATTTATTTATTTATTTAAATATACTAAATGAGTAAAAAAAAAAAAAAATGCACAAAAAGACAACTGAAAGAATAAAAAATACACGACTCCAAAAAACATACATTACAGAAAAATACAACAAAAATATGAAAATGACTCAAAATACACAAAACTAAATATTTATACAAAAAATGACAACAGAATCACACTAAAATGGCAACAAATAACTATAATTATACAAAAAATGCACAAAAACACAACAGAAAGATACACAAATACACATAATGACTCCAAAAAACATACATTACAGAAAAATATACCAAACAAAAAAAATAAATAAAAGTAAGTAAACAAAAAACAACAACAAACACATTTATCATGTTCATGTCCCATTGAATTAAACCAGGGAAATCGCACATGCTGTTTTATTTTGCACCCGAAAATAAACTCCTTTTCTGATTTGGAGATGATGTCATTTCAAAACGCTAGTTTGACCGTACGTAGTTAGACTGGACGGACCTCACCCGGAAGTGATTGACGGCAATGGCTGCTGTGTTGAAAGCTACACATTTCTCTGCAGCGCATGTGAGAGAGAAAAAACATATATTACAGAAAAATACACCAAACGCCAACAAAAATATGAAAATGACTTCAAAATACACTAAAATAACAACAGAAATGCACAAAACTACACAAAAAAAACCGAACAAAAACACACAAAATTACTCCAGAATCACACTACAATGGCAATGTTATGGCAATTTTTATATTCATCATCATATCATCAAATGTATGTTCATGTGTACAATTTGTCATGTTTTAATACATGACGACTCCATTAATCTTTACACTTTTGAACAGCTGAATCATGATTAAACAGTACAGATCGTATTATTCTCAGTGCAGCACAGTCTCTGCCAAGGACATACACTGACGCACACACTTATCAAGACAGATAAAGACTGGAGCCAAACCTTCTCATAACATCTTCATCATCCTCCAACATTGCCACTATGGGCATCTGACTCCCTCCCTTTTGTCTCTCACTGTTGGGACCTTTTCTTATCTGTATAAAAAGCTTAAGCTTTGAAACTGTTGGAGCGGGGCGCGGCACTTCCTTTGGACGTCCGCCTGGACGGACGCTAATTTTGTTTCACTTTGTTCCACTTTGTATTCTTTTATTTAGTTTAGAATAAAATCATTTTTTATTAAATCATCAATGCTTCTCCTGGATTCTATCATTCAACCAGAGCAATGAATCATGTCTCAAATGAGGTCAACCGTAAATTCTGCCGTAACAATTGGCGATCACGAACAGGACCATCTTCTGTCCACCCCTCGGACAGAGACTGGAGCACGAACCATCGGTTGAACCTCAAACACCAATTCGGACTAAGGTAAAGCTGCCTTTATAAATATATATATATATGTAAATTTTCATTTACATATATATATATTCGCTCTGTGTTGATTTTTTTTTTGAACCAGTCAAGCATTGTATTGATTTTCAGCTTTGAGCTTTGATTTTGATCCTCAGCTGTTCTGTGTTTTGACGCAGTGAATAGCTATGAGAAGGGCTCAAATGGTTGAGGTTCTGTGCTTTTTAATGCTGTAGGTTCTCTCTGGTTTTCTTCGGGCTCGGATATTTTGTTTAGGCATAAAATACGGCTGGTCATTATTTACTTTGGTTTTGTTCGGACACCCACAGACAGCCTGTGAGGTCCTGACCATAGATAGACGGGCAACAAGGTTTCCAAAACATCCCAGCGGTGCCATGATCTGAGTTCACCTCTGTACCGAAAGATTAAAACCCCAAATCTAACCTAAATTGTGTTTCTGTGAATCAAACAGATGAAGAATCCAATAAACAAATGCATACGCATATACAATCTTGGTATGATGTGAACTCAGATCATGATTCAGTGAGTTTTACTTCTTTTTTTTTTGTAGTTGTTTGGCTTTAAGGCTCTCATTTTGGAGAGAGCCGGCTTTGGGTTTTTTTGTTTTGTTGTTCTCTCGCAGTGAGCTGCTGTGTTTTTTGTTTTTTTTTTCTCTCAGAACAGACGTGTGAACACACACACACACACACACACACACACACACACACCCACACACACACCCACACACACACACGTACAGAGAGAGAGAAAGGGAGAGAGAGAGAGAGCACACACACAGGCACGCGCACGGGCGCACGCACACGCACAGGCACGCGCACGCACAGAGAGCCACACCCAACAGAGAGAGAGAGAGAGAGGTGGCGCTCCTCACTGGCCAGTTTAGTGCACTACACACTTGTGACACAACATTGTGATTTCTCACTTCTCCCCTGCCGATAGAATAGTGCCATTACACACAGACACTATTTTTATTTTTATTTTAAATTTTATTTTGATTTCATGTTTGATGGGCAACACACACACACACACACAGATGAATACAGTATTTCATTTTATTTATTTTTTTTTAATATTACTGTTACCATCATTATCATTTTTTATTATTTAAATTGTTAGTTTCTGTTGGCTTTGTGGTTGTCCCCTGAAGAAACGACATCTTCAATGAAAGAATGAAATCACCTTCAACTCTTACGCTAATGGAATGTCAACATCATTCAAAGGACCAAGCATCAGAAGGAAATGGACAATCAAAGGTGTGTGACCTTTCAGGACTCAAGGACTCAACTCCCATTCAGCAAAGCAATGCTGAAATAACTCGCTCAGTCCCAAGTCAACTCTTCATCGTCTATGAATGGGCCGCATGCCAATGCCCCATCATCAAAGACTGAGAACCTGTGGGCGTCGGAGTGGACACTCCCCCCACCAATGAGTTGCGAGTTAAACGCCACGACTACTGCCTGAATGATGGGCAGCAACTGCAGACTGGTCACACGTCTGCTGGAAATCTTCACCAAAAAGACACTGTTTCAAAAGCCACAAGGATACCAAGCCACAAGAAGTCCACCACAGCCTTTGGTGGTAGTGCGCACGCACACGCACAGGCACGCGCACGCACAGAGCTAAATCACTTTAGCCTTGAACTTTGGCATGGAGGGGGACAACTAGCAAATAGCCAACAAGCTTCTCCTTCGCACAATACTAACCCCTCTATCTTCTGACTGTGCACTAGATTATTTTGTTTTCATTTATTCTCTCACACGCAGACAGACCAGACATACAGTCACACACCCACATTCACAACTATGAGAAACACAGGACCACCAGAACTTCACACAGAACCCTTCTGTTTGCCACATGAGATCAAGTGTGCCCATCATTTATCTTTGCTTTTATTCATTATGTTGCTCATTTATTTACACTGCTTTGGCCTTTATGAGAAAACAACAAACAAAGGGGAAGAAAATAGTGTTACTGATAAGGCTTTTCTTTCATTTATTTTCTTGATTGAGGGGAGGGCCCCCACAATGCAAGATATGGTTACATCCGCTGAAGACAGAGCCCTCTGTTGCCTCAGCTTTTGGAGCTGAAGTTTTAATTTTTATTGGCCATGATTTTTTTGAGCTCATACGTTTTTCTCCTTTGTTATTTCTGAACGATTCTTCTTTTTCTCTTTTGTTTTTTACTCAATTTCAGGAAAATTGAGACAGAGATTGAGGACTGCAGCCTCAACAATTTTAAATTTTGACATTTTTTTTGACCGATACCTTCGTAAACAATCTGTACCTTACCCTTTTTGAAGCTGCTTGCGACAGACAGCCTAGTTCAACATTCATTGTTTTCATTTTGCGCGCTCCCCCCTTACCGCGTCGGACTGTCTGGCCGGCCCAAAGCCACTCGACAGCATGGGGGGGGGTACCAAATTTTTCCTGAGAAAAAAAATGTCCCATTAGTTGCTATGAGTACATAGGCAATTACTTTTCAAACAAGAAGTCCTGGTTTAATGTGCAGAAAAAGGATAAACCTTGCTAGGGAAAGCGCTCTTCGGGGGATAGTGGTCCACCTGATTTGATACATGCTTGGTAACCGAAGACCGTTCTGAACAAATTTCTACGTTCCCTTAGAGTGAGGGTTAAGAGAGGTTGCGTGCTCCGTTCAATGTTGAGTGATATTAGAGGTGCCCAGAAAGTTCTGACAGTTGAGTTTCCCTCAGGTTGCAGACCGAGGTTGAGTAGACTGCCGATTCAGAGGTTTTTTTCTTAGACTTCTGGAGTTTATGGTGGTTGAGTTATTCCCAAACTCTTATTCTTCAAGAGTAGCGGTTGAGTAGACTGCCGATTCAGAGGTTTTTTCTTAGACTTCTGGAGTTTATGGTGGTTGAGTTATTCCCAAACTCTTATTTTTCAAGAGCGGTGGTTGAGTTTCCTGCTGATTCAGAGATTCTTTTTTACATTTCTGGAGATGGACAGCGGTTGAGTTTCCCCCGCGGACCGGGGTTGAGTTTGGTTATTGTGCATGGCCGTGCGATTGCTGCCTGATCAGCAGCTAGTAGACTGTCAGTACTGCAAGGGACAATACTCTAAGTGTAGACTCCGCCAAGGCGGAAGTAAAAAGGAGCGCACCTCTTAGTAATCAGACGATACCAGTAAAAAGCAATTAATTAACACTAAAAGGTTGCCAAGCATGAGGGGGCAATAAGAGCTCATTGACCCCGAGAGACGAGGTGGACTGGCTATCGCCATTGGTGGGTTAGATGAGACCTATATTCCACTTAGACACTGCAGCAAAACCTTGTGAATGCATGGACGTGAAAATTGAGGCATGAACGTGTGCGGTGCATGAGTGACTGAATGATGACACGTTACGTATGCCTGAGAGCGTTGTGAGTGCGAATGTGCCGTGGACGTGTCATTGAGTGATTGACCGATGAATGGCTGTTTGACCACACATGTTCCTCTGTTTCACCTTCTTTTCCTCCTGGGTTTTGATGCACTTGATCTTCTCCCTGTTTTTGCCAATTATGTAGTGGGGTGTTCAGAAAACACTGCTGCTTGTTAAAAATTAAGGTTTTAGGCCTTGGGCCTTCTAAAAAGTTTACCAGGTTTTAAAGGTTTTTTTCTGGGTGTTTAAAAACACCAAACGACGTTTTTATATATGATACCACTTTCAGTGGAATGACTGGCTTTGACCTTGACTGACCTTACTGTTCATGTTCAGTGTCCATGTTTTTTGTTGTTATATGTGTATACTCGTTGTGGTGTGCACTTGTCTACGTCTTCCTCTTAGTTGTTGTTATTATGTAGCTTTTTCCAAAATACAGGTCGCTGTAAGGAGACGAATCAGATCCAACTAAAGAAAAGAGATATTTTAAATTATCCAGTTAAGTCTTAATGGTTTCCTCTCTTTCTGTTTCTGAGTGTTTCCTAACAGAATGCCACCGCCTTCTCGACTCCGATCCTTCCTCTTCGCCGCCATGCCTGGTCACTGCTTCTTATGATAAAGGATGAGAATTAAAGGGAAGTATTGTCCATAACTGTAACTGCAAAGGGGAAATAGAAATAGACACGTGACAATATGACATATTGTGGATGTTCTAACATAATATCTATTCCAGAGACTACAGAGACTTCCAATCCAACTGCAAAAGTGGGGACAGATCTTCAAATTTCCAAAGGGAGCGTACAGTTGACCCTGGCTTTGACCTTTTAAGGCTGAGGAGGAGGAGGTCGAGGAGGTTGGAGGGCACAAAGGCAGGCGGACACAAGAGAGAGGAAAACGGAGACACATCCAAAATGATCAGATAAGTGATTTTCCAATGATATTTATCATATGGTTTTAAGAATCCAAATGTATTCTTATGTAAAAAAGGGAAGGGAGGGGCCAACGTCCCTCTGATTCTTGATTTATATTTTATCATAGGAAAATATACCTCAAACCCTCCAACTATTTTCTTCTTGTTCCACCAGCACTTAGCGTGCAAGACCATAAAACACCTTCACTGGGTTTAGACACTTTTAAGGGAAAAATTAAGTGTTCTCAACATTGGGTTGGTGGCCCAATCTGGGTCGCCTGAGATTTAAAAAAGGGTCCTCCTGAAATTCTTGATAATTGATTGAAATAAGAGATAGTTTAAAGTTGAGTAACTTCCAAGCATTTAAGGAAGCTCTCCAAACCGTGCTGGGGCTCGTCACCCCCACGAATGGGATAAATACAGAGAGCAAAAGACAATATGATTGTTCGACTCAACTTAACTTTAATTCTGTCTAACCTTAAAGGGCCAATAATCTTGCTAAACTCTGGTTCAGACACAGAATAGGAGACACTTTTGCCACCAATTGACCTTCAAAATTAAGTAAATTACATCTCAAATAATAATTATGAGGGAAATGAATGAAATAAATGAACTGACAAATTCAGCTCTATAAAAGAATTAGGCTATGTAAATAGGTGTGGAGTGTTAACATTATTCAGAATAAATAAAGGATAGAATAAGATTTCTCCTTCACAAATAAGAGATAGCAAAGAAAATAAACAAACAATTTAAATAAATAAATAACATCATTTATTTATTTGGTTAAACTCATTTAGCTTTCTCACATCTCCATGTCTCCCAATTGTATGTATTCATCTTGAGAAGACATGTAATCACACTCCACACTTCTCCGTCTGACTTGCATGTCCTTCTCCGTCCGACTTGCATGTCCTTGTAAACAGTGGTTCTCAAATTGTTGCTTCTCACCAGGTAAGTAGATGTACCACAGATAATCACTGCAACTCCAGCTATGCTTCTTCTTACTCCAGGAAAAGAAAATCGAATTAATACTTCCTGCTTTTCTTTCAGCCTCATATTTTCCCACTCACGTGCGAATGCTACAGATAACATTGAGCTAGCATGGCTAAAAGCTCACTAACCCACACCTAACCATTGTGTGATTGTGCAGCAGCACCTTTTAGGATCTGAAAAGCTCTCAGATCCTGACCTCTGACCTGTCTCTGCCTTCCTGGCCATACTAACTATTCATTTAGTTAGTTAACTAAACCTAACACCCCTAAACTTCTATTCTATTCTATTTTATTCTATTTTATTTAATTTAATTTTATTTTATTTTATTTTATTTTATTTTATTTCATTTCGTTTTATTTTTTTATTTTGTTTTGTTTTGTTCTGTTTTGTTTTTCCCCCCCCCCCCCTTTTTTTTTTTTTTTTTCTGTCCAGGTACCAGCTAAAGCCTCAGTAGTGGGATCGCGCATGTGTTCAGGTACCAGCCAATCCCAAGAGTTTTGTTTTGGTGTTTTTCCCCCTCTTCTGTTCAGGTACCTTCCGATCCCAAGAGAGGTTGCCAGGTGTGTGGAGACTACCCTTCCTCAGACAACAACCAATCATCTACAACGCCGACCGGAACGACCCACACGGCAGTGAAGGTCGCGGAGCAGGCAACATGGATCCAAGATGATTGCCGACACCAGCTGATGCTGAGACGGAGGCTGACCGAACAATGAAGGGGGAACCGACAAGGCCACTGAGACACACACACAAGAAAACGCTCTAGAACAAGGGCCTAGTTTTGTTTATAAGCCACACCAAATGCTCATAGCTAGGTTGAGGGAGGACAACGTCACACCTAGCTGCAGGAATACAGTCATAAACCCTTCTGCTACGATTGAGGAAAATACTCAAGGTTCTTCACTCATGATGCTATTGGTTACCCCAGTTACCACTGAACTCAGCCGATGAAGACGAGTGATGTCCTTGATGCAAATGATGATTTTTGCTTATCTAGATGTAATAAAGGATGATTTTTGATGATTCATGCCATTGATAATAATGATGAAGTTTTTTTAAGGTTTATTTCCACATTTTTCTTGATATATCTGTGCCTCACAAAAGAAGAATATATCCAATGTATGACAATAACGATGCTAATGGTTAACCCTGACAGACAGCAAAGGTGGAATATAATAATTTTGTTTCTTGATTTGGTCGTTGAGGCGACCAAAAGTGGGGAATGTTATGGCAATTTTTATATTCATCATCATATCCTCAAATGTATGTTCATGTGTACAATTTGTCATGTTTTAATACATGACGACTCCATTAATCTTTACACTTTTGAACAGCTGAATCATGATTAAACAGTACAGATCGTATTATTCTCAGTGCAGCACAGTCTCTGCCAAGGACATACACTGACGCACACACTTATCAAGACAGATAAAGACTGGAGCCAAACCTTCTCATAACATCTTCATCATCCTCCAACATTGCCACTATGGGCATCTGACTCCCTCCCTTTTGTCTCTCACTGTTGGGACCTTTTCTTATCTGTATAAAAAGCTTAAGCTTTGAAACTGTTGGAGCGGGGCGCGGCACTTCCTTTGGACGTCCGCCTGGACGGACGCTAATTTTGTTTCACTTTGTTCCACTTTGTATTCTTTTATTTAGTTTAGAATAAAATCATTTTTTATTAAATCATCAATGCTTCTCCTGGATTCTATCATTCAACCAGAGCAATGAATCATGTCTCAAATGAGGTCAACCGTAAATTCTGCCGTAACAGCAACAAAAAACAATAATTACACAAAAAATTCACAAAAAGACAACAGAAAGGCGAAAAAAAAATACACATAATGATGACTTCAAAAAACATACATTACAGAAAAATCTATCTAAAAAGCAAGGGACGTCTGTGTGCGTGTGTCTGTGTGTGGAGCAAATATCTCCCAACGCGGTGTGAGTTCGACCTGAAACTTGGTCAACGAGTTCCAAATACCCCAAGTGTGTGTATCTGTTATTTTGGAGTAATTTGGTAATTTCCAAATGTTTATTTTGATTTTATTTCACTTCTGGACGGCCCCGAAATGAAACCTATTCAGCTTTTGACCTCAGGGTGTGAGGGGGGCGCTAGCACACCATCTATATCTATTTCACTGCACAACTCACTTCCGGAGTGTGCATGAGCTCCCGTGGACTTCTCTTTTCCCTTTTGAGGAAAAATACTTTTTTACTGTTCTTTATTTGGTGATGACATTTCGAAATGTTTATTTTCATGTTAGTTAGACCGTACGCTATTTAGACCGGACAGACGTCACCTGGAAGTTATTGATGGCAATGGCTGCTGTGTTGAAAGCTGCACATTTATCAGCAGCGCGCGTGTGTGAGAGAGTCAATGGAGATTTGTGTCCAAGGTAGAGAGTCACACACTTACACACACCGATCAGGTGCGCTTCACTATTGATCACCGTGTGTGTGTGTGTGTGTGTGTGTGTGTAACGGACCACCATTTAGTCCGGTTACAGTCTGTGTCACGACACCCGTCCATTGGGTGGCAGTGACTGCAGTGTTGAGTCAGATCAGTAAACGGTGCTACATAGTGAAGCCCGCCTGATGATTACTGTCGCTTCACTCACGACACACCTGCCACTACATCTAACTACTGAAAATAGATAAGTTTAGTGAAAGTTAGGCAGGCACACACACACAAAACAACAAAAAATATGAAAATGACTCAAAATACACAAACCTAAATGTTTATACAAAAATTACACAAAAGACAGAAAAATACACCAAACGACAACAAAAACATGAAAATGACTCAAAATACACTAAACTAAATACTTATAATCCCACATGAATGCATACTTACGACGGGCACTGTACATTACAGAAAAAAACACCAAACAAAAAAAATATTGAAATGAGTTAAAATTAGGGATGTAACGATTAATCGTAAGGCAGTTAAAAATCGATTCATAGGTATCACGGTTGATATCGATTTTTTGACAATTGAATCGCAGTACTTTTTTTAACCAGCAGAGGGCGCTATCCGGAAGTGTTGGCGGCGGGCGGAGTCTGCTAATACTTTCTTTCTGGCTGCCTTCTACTCTTAAATATGTTAATAAATGATTCATTACCCCTTTAGCACCGAAAGAATATCTGTAATATTACTTGAATATCTGCAAAAGTCACGTTTTTCTATTAGCTCTGTCTGCTAGCATAGCTTCTCTTCTTCACTGCTAGAATATCTGCATGCCAACCGGCCACTGTGTTACCTGCGCCCTCTGCTGGTCCAAACAAATATGACGTAAATCAGTGCAATGACGTTTTTTTTTTTTTTTAAAGTCCAATTGTTAAGGCTCAAAATACATTTTCAGTTGCACTTTTAAAAGAAAAACTATTATGCAGTTTTGCATTGTTTATTATAGAACCAGAATTTAAATTAATAGGCTTCATTTTCATTTGTATTATTCCTTTATTTATTTAATTCAAGATTTATTTTTAGTTAAATTGCATTGTTTTGAATAGTTTATCAAGGAATTCTTTTGACAATGAAAAATAAAAGGAAAATAATACAGTATTTTCTAATTTTTTCCCAAAAAAAAAATTTGTCTACAGTCCCATTTTGTAAATGAAAAAATCGTGAGAGAATCATATCGTGAACCCAGTATCGTGAATCGAATCGTATCGGGAGTTGAGTGAATCGTTACATCCCTAGTTAAAATAAACAAAAAAAACACATTTATCATGCGCATGTCTCATAGGATCAAACCAGGGAAATTGCACACGCTATTTTACTTTGCACCTGCAAATATACCCCTTTATAATGCTACAGAGTATGTTGTTATTATGATGCCCATAATTGACAACTCTTCTTAAGCTCTCACTATATGAATACATACTTCCGACGGGCACTGTACTCGACTTAAAAAAAAACATACATTTACAGAAAAATACACCAAATTACTCCTGATTCATACTACAATACAATATACAAAAATACACGACTCCAAAAAAACATACATTACAAAAAAAATAAAAATAAAAAAACAGCAAACATTTATGCACAAAAAGACAACAGAAAGATACACAAATACACAATACTCCAAAAAACATACGTTACAGAAAAATACACCATACAAAAAATATAAAAGTGATGATGAAGTGATGCACATGTCCCATAAAATTAAACCAGGAAAATTGCACCCACATTTTTCACCTGCAAATATACCCATTATGCTCCCATGTGAATACATACTTCCGACGAGCACTGTACTAGTACAACAAAAATATGAAAATGGCTCAAAATACGCAAAACTAAATATTTATACTAAATATACATAAAACTAAATATTTATACTAAAAATACACAAAATGACTCCTGAATCACACTACAATGGCAACAAAACAATTATACAAAAAATGCACAAAAACACAACAGAAAGATACAAAAATACACATGACTCCAAATAACATACATTACAAAAAAAATTTAAATAAAAAAACAGGAAACATTTATGCACAAAAAGACAACAGAAAGATACACAAATACACGACTCCAAAAAACATACGTTACAGAAATATGCACCAAACAAAAAAATATAAAAGTGATGATGAAGTCATGCACATGTCCCATAGAATTAAACCAGGAAAATTGGACCCGCAAATATACCCATTATACTCCCACATGAATGCATACTTCCGACAGGCATTGTACTGGTAAATAAAATACCAAATTATTTTTCCTGCTGTACAAATGTGCTAACCAGTAATGACGTTTCATTTATGTTAGGAGGATGCCGACATGAAAGACTTCTTAGTCTTTCCAGCATGAACTGGGGAAAATGGGTCAGATCACTACGTTCTCTGTGTAATTAAATGACACTGCTCAAGATACTAGATGTTGTGGTAATATGTTCAAATTATGTGTATTACAGCAAAGTGCACTCCTGTACTACTTCCGTGCACTAATTAGTTTTTAACTTCTGTGCCTTTTTTACCTATTATCAAAATATAGATCAAGAGGCCCCTTCTGAGAGAGATGCTGTTTTTAGACTCACACAGTACACAAAACATGAGTCTGGGTTTGGTGATGCTGAATACATTTTCAGGTCCACAGATGAGACACTGTTTGCCATGTTCATATTCATTTTTTTTTTTTTTTTTACTTGTCTGCATATGCTGTCAAAGGTCAACACTACAAGAAGTGCAATCAATATGAGACAGCAATGCATGTTTTGTTATTGCAATAAAATAAATTGACTTATTTTATTGCTTAATTGTGACCATCACCAGCCCTCCCCAAGGAAAGGTAAGAAATCTTTTATTATAGGGAGGATATAAAAAGGGAGAGCAGTGTTACATCTAGGTGGAGGGGGGGAGGTGAAAGGGAGCAGGGAGGAGAGACTCAGGTAGGAAATAGAAAGGGTGGGGAAGAATAGATTATTTACAGTGAGGGTGAGATGTGAAGTTGTAGAACATATTGTGCTTTTTATGTTGTGTAATCAAGCCAGTATAGTGATAAGTGTGAAGCTTAGCTATAAAGTTGGTGGCTGTGGACAGGGGGAATGAGTGAGTGGTAGTACCTAAAGCAGGTTTTTGGGATTAACGTGTCTAAAGTTGAGCCCAGTATAAGTTTTATCCCACATCCCAAGGCGTGCCAGTGCATCGTATACCAGTATATGTGCATAACCGCTACAGCAAACCCGGAAACTGCCCCAGGCCCGCAGATGCAGCCAGGCCAGCAGAAAGAGCAAGGGCCAGGGAGCCCCAGGCCACCCCCCCACGGCCGAGAACCCCCCGAGACGCCCCCAAGAACCCAGGCCAAGAGGCAGCCACCGCCCCCCACACACACATCCGAGGAAGCCCCAAGCAGCCGAGCATCCAGCGCATCCCGCCACCGACCCCAACCCCAAGGCCCCACGCCACCACTCGCACAGCACGCATAAGCCAACAACAACAGCGTCACCACAGACTGTCGTGCATTCTTTGTTGAGAGTATTTTGTTCTTGTCAATTTTTTCACCAATGTACAGGGCTCGAGACTGCGGTCAAAATGGTCGCATATGCGAGAATGTTTTCAGTGTGTGCGAGTGAAAATTTTATCTGGTCGCATCCATGCGAGTTCGTATTGGGTGACGTTATTTTATACGGAGCGGCTTAGCGCTTTGTCACTCCCACAGAGTAGACTTCTCTTTCTCTCTCCCTCTCTGCGAGATTACTGTAAAACCGTCTATAAACAGGCACTGTGAATTGGCTGGCTGCTAGGTTGATCGAGATTTTCTGAGTGGAGGCTGGTTTGACCGCAGTGCTCCGGGTGAGCAGACGGTGCACGCTCACGCAACATGGCTGCGGGTAATGCAACGGTGAATGCACCGAGTATAAACACCAATGTGCTCTTTTGGAGTGTGTGCAGTCCGCTATGAACGGAGCCAGGAATAACGGTGAGTGCGCGCTCATATTGAGAGCAGCAGTTAAAAGGAAGAACGTGCTGAGCGCAGCGATGCAATGGCCCTCTATAGCTTTAAAAAAAAAAAAAACAGTCTCCAGGAGGACTTTAATCCAGGTGAGATGAGGTTAAATGTTTCCTTGTAGAGTAAAGGTTGCAGACCCCTGACCAGGGGAAGAGGGTTAGGAGACCCCACTATAAGAGCCTCTGAATTTAATTCCATGGGGTGAAGCAATGCAGATGCTAAATTACTTTTGCTACTGTTAAGTTAATTCAAGTTCAGCATTTCTGCAAAACAAAAAAAATGAACACATGTAACCAGTTGTTATGCTTTGCTGTTATTTAAAAAAAATTGTTATGTCTTCTTTTAAAATTATATAAAATAAATTACCTGTTATTTCAGCCACTGCTTGTTGCAGTAAAACTTAATATCGACACTAAAACATTTAGCAAATATATCTCGCGTCATTGTCAGTCTTTACTTCATACAAAACTACAGTACGCCAGTTAAGTCAATTATTCATTAGCATGCATGGCTATGCTGTACACTCCCCCACCCCTGCTCAAAAAAAAGAAAAAAAAAAGGTGCGACCAAATTCTGCAGTGTCACCACTGCAGAAGTTAGTGTAGATCCCTGAATGCATTAGCTTTTTCCCATTCATTACCTTAGTTGATCGTTATTGTTTGAAAGGCATGGCCAGAGGTTCGCTTTTTGGACTGTTGAAGCCAGAAGCTTGCTCCAGGGAAACCTGAAACCGTTTTACCGAGTGCCAAGGCAGAGTGCCATAACTGAAGAAGTTCTGCTCCATATGCAGGCGGCCACTGACCGCACTGCAAAGAAAACCAGGCTGGTAAACTTCATTGTCCAGTCGAGGGAAGCTGAACAGCATTTGGTGGTATTTTAAAAATGTTCCTGTATTCTCATCATTGCAGACTAACTCAGAAAAGATTCACTTAGGGTCTTTGTTGCTGATATTATCAGTGGACATAACATTTTGTGGCTGTTTTAACAGAAAACCAAAGTTCCCCAAATTCAAGGTTTTTGAGCCTTGGTTTTCCCTTAGGACATACTCAATGGCAAACTCACTACTTTGGTTCATCAGAGTTCTTCCAAAATGCCCATCTACCTGCACAGTGAGGAACAACAGGACAAGCTCTTTGCCTTCCTAAAGACTGTACTGTACAGAACTCCGACACAACTGAGCTTCACAGATGAAGTCCAGTTCATCTGTGGTGTTCTTTTTCCGGAGGCAGGCTGCAACATGTAATATTATTATAGATATTTGTGCTACTGCACTTTTAAAGGCTAAGTTAATAGCCCACCTTAATGTTGGTACTTGTGTATGTACTTGTCTAACATGGTTTGCTCTGCTGTAAAATGGTGTATGTAAATTATTTTGTTAAAAAAATTAACCATTTTCTTTTGAAAGGTCATCAGATATGGCCTGTCTGTGCAGGAAAATCTGTCCCTGCAAGAGGCTGAGCGGCTATACCTCAGTGGTCTGGCTTACCATCGAATGTAAGGCTAAATGATGTATTTTTTAAAACTAGTACAGTGCCAGTCGGAAGTATGCATTCATGTGGGTGCTTAAGTAGAGTTAATTATGGCCAAATGAGTATGTGTTTGAAGGTTGGATGTACAAAGAGGTGTACATACTCTGTACTCTGTAGTGTTATAAAGGGGTTATGCGGGTGAAAAATACAACAGTGTGTGCGATTTCCCTGGTTTAATTCTATGGGACATGAACATGATAAATGTGTTTGTTGTTTTTTTTGCTTGGTGTATCTTTCTGTAATGTATGTTTTTTGGATAAGTATTTAGTTTAGTGTATTTTGAGTCATTTTCACATTATTGTTGTCGTTTGGTTTTTTGTTTCTGTAATTTGTTTTTTCTCTCACACATGGGCTACAGAGAAATGTGTAGCTTTCAACACAGCAGCCATTGCCGTCAATCACTTCCGGGTGAGGTCTGTCCAGTCTAAATAGAGTACGGTCAAACAAACGTTTTGAAACTACATCATCCCAAATAAGAAAAGGGGTTTATTTTCGGGTGCAAAATAAAACAGCGTGTGCAATTTCCCTGGTTTAGTTCTATGGGACATGAACATGATAAATGTGTTTGTTGTTGTTTTTTTTTACTCACTTTTATATTTTTTTGTTTGGTATATTTTTCTGTCATGTATGTTTTTTGGAGTCATTATGTGTATTTGTGTATCTTTCTGTTGTGTTTTTGTGTATTTTTTGTATAATTATAGTTTTTTTGTTGCCATTTTAGTGTGATTGTGTTGTCATTTTGTGTATTTTTTTGTATAAATATTTAGTTTTGTGTATTTTGAGTCATTTTCATATTTTTGTTGTATTTTTCTGTAATGTATGTTTTTTGGAGTCGTATATTTTTTATTCTTTCAGTTGTCTTTTTGTGCATTTTTTTCTGTTTTATTTTACTCATTTAGTATATTTAAATAAATAAATAAATACCGTGTCTGTGTGTTCCATGAAATCTTTGAGACGCTGATAACCAAACTCCATAAACATTGTAACGCCAATCAGAAAAGTAACAAAACTGCGCAAAACAAAACATAAACCTCCAAACTACATCAGTGAGAAAGTAAATTAAAGTATTATCTACAATTCGGCTGCCTTTTTAAAGAACAAAAATCATTTTGTTCCTTCGAACCGAGTGATCAGAGCTTAGCTTCCATGCACGGCACCACACAAAATCTGCAGTTTTCCAGATGGAGTATTGAACAGTTTGAGTTCAATACCGACTCTAGTGAAACAGCGCGTTATTGAACAACAGTTATATGGTTTATACAATGGGAAACGTGTCTGCAAAAGACTCACCAGTGGCTGACGGTTTCAAATGATCTATTCAGAGAGCTCCCGTGTTTCGGTCGAAACTATCTCCCTCTCTCTCACTCGTGTGTTTACAGTCCGTGTCTGCTTGGCTGTGAGCGCAGCGATTGGCTCTGGCCGCACACGTGACTCTTGCTCGTGTGAGGAGTTGTGCAGTGAAATAGATATAGATGGTACGCTAGCGCCCCCTCACACCCTGAGGTCAAAATTTGAATAGGTTTCATTTCGGGGCCGTCCAGAAGTGAAATAAAATTAAAATACACATTTTGAAATGACCAAATTACTCCAAAATAACAGATACACACACTTGGGTTATTTAGAACCCGTTGACCAAGTTTCAGGTCGAACTCGCACTGCGTCGGGGAGATATTTGCTCCACACGCACTCACACACGCACACACACAGACCTCCCTTGCTTTTTAGTTAGATGTTAACTAAATGTTATTGTTATTTTAACTAATTACAAATACGAGTAGTTGACATCTTTAATATAGGAGTACCAGTGTTAGTGAATGTACCCTTTTCACATGTTACCATTATTCTGTCAACCATGCAGTGATTTTTTTTTCTAATATTACAGCGAATGGAGAAATTTTGTGAGGGGATTGAGAAAGAGCTGAGGAAAGAAGGGACACTTTTCAGTCGGTAGGTGGTGCTCACTTTAACAGTGGGTATATTGGTATGAAATGTGAAAAATAATATTTTACCAGGTAAAAGTGAAATATGCACAGTTTATCAGATATGTCAGTGCTATATCTACTATATCTGTCTTCTTCTTTTGTTGCTAATTTCTGTTTTTTTTTTTAAGTGGGAGTCATCGTTTTAGTGTGTGCTCGGCTTCTTTTTTTTATTTTTTTTATTATTGTATAAATAAATATATACCTACTCCAGAGTTGTCCTTGTGTATTGTCTCTTTCCTGTATTTCAAACTGTCATGTTTGAAATAAACCACAAAGGCCATTACATATGATTCCATTATTATTTTACCTGATAATTACTCAATTCAAGGTATGATATAATAAGTACTATTTGGCTGAATTGAATCTTCAAAATCTTAGCTAGACTATGAGTAGTACTTTGTGTAGAATTCTCTGACCCTGAAAGTGAAGACTCCAGCTCTGTAGACAAACTAACTGGGGTTAGAAATAAAAGGGGCATACTCTTTGAATAAGCCTTTTAAATTTCAATTATATTTACTCCATAAGTTAAAGTGGCATTGTCTATGAAAATGAGGATACAGCCCTATAAGTGCTCGGGCTCTGTTTTTTTTTTTTTTTTTGTAAAAATTTATTATTTGGTGTATTTAGCAGGGACTTTGTACATCAAACCGTAAGTATGGGTGGCTCTGTGTATAATAAGTGCTGTAAACGTGCAGCCATAGAAGAAGAGTGCAGCCCTGTAGCTGGTGCTATCAATTTATGCTATTTCTGCTTAGCTTTTTTCTACTTCCGCCGTGCTGAGATAAAAAATTTGATTTCAAAGCTAAGGTTCAAAGCTCATGTTATTCGATGAGTGCTGAATGGCTCCTTTTCAGTTTTTATGATTAGATGTATTGAGTTTGTATTAAAAATGTGTTTTATACGTAATGTATTCAATGCAGGGTTTTTTAAAAATTATTATTACTTGTATTTTGTTTGGATAAAAATAAAGCACATGTTGGAAAAAACATGATTATAATAAAACTCCATACGAAAATAAATAATTCATTTTCCAAAAAAACATGATTATAATATACTTTGCAGTAAAAAAAAAAAAAAAAAAAAATCAAAAATCAAAGTTAACCTAATGTAACTTTATTTTTTTTTAATCAGTATAACCCAGTACGGGTACATCTTAGTACGTAGCAGTCACTACTGAGATTTTAAGAGGAACTCAGTACGATGTGAACTCAGACCGTGACACCGGCTCTGCAGACACACCCTTCTGGAGATGAATAAAGTTTCTATCTAGTTATCTTATAGAGGAATAATTCTTTAAAAAATATGAAGGAAATAAAATCCACAATTCAGACCAAAACTAACACTGTTGCTGCAGAAAAAGCAGGGAGAAACTAATGCAGGCAGGAAACTGAGCACTTCCATCATCTGACCTTCACTGTGACACCAACTAGCATAGTTACCAAAATGCTACCAACTCTGTAGCTCGGTGCTTAGATGCAATTAAGATTTTTTTTTTTGGGGGGGGGGGGGGTTGTGCTAAAATGAAGGTAATAAAATGTATTATATAAATATTTGCTATAACCAAACTGTTTGAAGACGCATTTAACATGTGAAAGAAAGACCACACAAACATACTTTTTGAAAAAATCCGAACTGCGCATTAAGACAAGCACTCGGCAAAAAGCAGTTTTTAGTTAGCATTAGCTTCTGTTATACAGTTACAAAATGATTATGAATCTTTCTCTCCGTTTATAAAAGTGAATAAAACCAAAAACTCACCAGAAACGGACGTTCAATTAGCGGTTAGCTAGAAGGTGGATCTCTGCCGCGCCCTCGTGCGGTGTCCAGTCAGGGAGACTTTAAACTGACCTGAGGACAGTGAACGCAGCACAAGTGGCTCAGGTGGAGTCTTTAAACTGATCTGAGGACAGTGAACGCAGCACAAGTGGCTCAGGTGGAGTCTTTAAACTGATCTGAGGACAGTGAACGCAGCACAAGTGGCTCATATGGAGACTTTAAACTGATCTGTGAAAATGTCAATTATTCAAGAGTAATTTTAATTGAGTTTTTCCAGTTTTGTTAGTTGTATTAGTTGTAATAAATATTTATTTGGGTGGTTTGAATCATTATTATTGTTTTTTTTTGTTACATAAAAAAAAAGAAAACACTGAGGTAAATGTTTTAACTAAAATTGAGATTAAAAATAGTTTTCTGGCTGACCTTTACCTGAAAGCAGTCTAGAATAAGAATACCTAAAGAATTACTCAATGGCTCATTAGAAATAAACAGAAATTATGGAAAATATCTTGATATAGCACAAGATTAAAGAATCCCAGAGTTTTATTTGACTCTTTTGGCGGCACTGCAGACATGTGAACTCAGAGACCTTTTTTTATCATAAGAAAATAGTTAAAAAAAATGTTCTTCTTATGATAAGTATAAACATCTCATCCAGGCTCCTAATTCATGAACGTCAACACATCAGTGCTACAACAAAACAGAAGTATTTACAGGGGTGAATTGAAGACTTTTCCTTTTCTGACAAAGAAAGATTAGCTTAATATAAGGTTCTAATATTAAAAGCAGAGTGTTTTAACTGTATGATGCATACATTCTAACCACAATTTTCTTTAAAGAAATTACTAAGTTTTTAGCTTAATTAAGGGCTTGCACGATTACGGCCAAAATGATAATTTTGATAAATTTGATTAATATTGTAATCACAATTCTAATTACACTTATTTATCAAATTAGGGAAAAATCGGTGTTTTTATTGCACTACCTCTAAACAAACATGTGTACAGGTTACTGTACACAATTAAGCTTCAAAATTGAATTATATTTAAAAAATAAATAAAATTATTTCAAGAATTTAAAATGAACCAAAATCGTGATTAAAATTAGATTAATTGTGCAGCTCTTGCTTAATTTGAGGAAATTTTTTACAATAATTTGGCAATGTGTTATTATTATGACTATTATTATTATTAAGACATCAGGGTTTTTTTGAGGGTTCATGTTGGTTTATTGATCATTTACAATCTAATGATTCCCAGTGCTCTCCTAGTAGGCCTGACGTGGACATCTGCACACATGTAATGGTTTTCTTATGCAGCGATTCTCAACTGGTGGTTCAGAAGTTGGACTTGTATTATTTTGAAAGAATTTTTATTCTTTTGACAGGCATGCTGTGAAATGCATGTTGCACAGGAAAATATACAGATTTATGTTTAAAACAGATCATATATGTGTATTTTCAACAGCTGGTTTTGAAAAACTTAGTTTGGTTGACTGAATTCTAAAAAAAAGTGGGTCGCCATTTAATGTCCATGGCAAAATGTGGGTCCCAGGGTGAGACCAGTTGAGAACCCCTGTTCTAATGAATGCACACGTTCATGTGTGTAGTTAGTTAGGTGTGCAAAGCATAACTAGCTATGAGTGAGACTGAACTAAAACAAAATGTAATGGTTAGTGGTGTAATATGAGAAAATATTTTTCAAAGACGTTGAAATTATGGATTAGAAGAAATGCACTCCGTGTAAATGTCTTTAAATCACCTCCAATGTCCCTGCAGGTAATTAGAAGAAGCTTAACCTGGTGTCCAATTCAAACATGAACATGTTTTAATCCTTGAAATGAAACTGTAAGTATACAGAAGGAACAATAAGGGTTTAAAAACAGATTAACACCATATTTTATAACACTGACTGTACTTGTGCAGTAAACGCCTTCATTAATCAATTCAAAAGAGTAATTGTGGATCTCAAAAAATCATTTGACATCATTCAGAACATTTTGATATACATACATATATACATACATCGTCGTGCTTGGACATTGCTTGTGGCATCCCCCACATATAAGTATTGAGTCCAACATGATTTATTGTATTAATAAATTGCTATTTTAAGGTTTAAAAAATGTCAAAAGGAGTAATATCTGTGGTTAACACTAATCTTTTATATTCTAGTGATAATTTGCAAACATAAACATCTATGGTAAAGATTAAAAAAAAAAGTGGTTTGATGGGAACAAATCATTACAGAATTTAAGTTAAACTACATGAAAGTTATTTGGTAATTGCAAAAACAAAGCTTGAGCACAGTTATTGATAGATCCTGTAAGAGTTCATGAAAACAAGTTTCTGGGCATAATATTAGAGGATAAAATAAGTTGGAAATCACATATAAAACGTTTAGCACAGAATGTCACGAATCATTTCAATAGTAATTATAGAAAATATTCAAACAGAAATCCCTCCACATCCTGTTCACTGGTGTTACCATATTTAGATTACTGTGTGGATGTCTGGGAAAATACCTATAAATCACTATCCATAGAGCAGAAATGAGCACTAAGAATATTAAGGCTCTGGATCATACAGTACAGCCACTATTCTTAAAATAAAAAATAAATAATTTCAAAGATCTGGTTTACTTCCAAACAGCACAAATCATGTCTAAAGTCTAAATCCATGAACAAACTTAAAATCATTAGATTCCTGCACAGAAGAAGACAGAATAACCTTAACCTCTTAATCATTTTATATTTCAGTGTTTTGGAATCTTAAACTCAATAATCCTTTCACCAATATGTGATTAAAATTTTCTGCCATCATTGAATGGCATGGGACAACTGTGAGCCCTGGAAATACTGTGGAGTTTCATGTAATTTTTGTATTTGGAGAGGCTGAAATATCTACAAATGAATTAGTTAGTGATTTATTGATGATTCATGTTTTCTTTGTCATTTTTACTTTCCCCTGTCGATAATTAGTTTAAGCCACGTGAGTCAACCTCAAGGCCTGAGGGCCAAATCCGGCTCTTTATAGCATCCAATGTGGCCCACATTGAATGCTACAAAGGGTCACTTATGTCAGCAAAACCTGGTGAAAAGCAGGATTGTGGGGTTGACTAGCTCATGGAGTATTTTATCATATTATGCATACACGTAAAAAATAAAATAGTCCGTGTATCTTGATGCATTTTGTATGTGTTTACGTGAACATGGTGTCGTAGCCATGGAAACGAGATGCGTTATTTAACGTCACCTTGTGTCGATATGTCTTTAAATCAGGTTTGGGTAACTGCAAAATACAATATAGTAGATGAATAAGTTGTTATTGTCTATAAGGTTTTAAAATTAACTACTCTGTTTATAACGAAGACTTTAAAAACAATCATAAATCAGAGGTGACTCAAGTTAATCCCCTTTATTACAACAATCTGTCCTTGAAAAATCTCATATACTGTAAACCTTTTTAAAATATCTCCATCATTGAAACAATGAGAAACATTTCCTGCTAGAAACTGAAGCAAAAAAACTAAATTCAAGGCTTACAGAAGATTAAATAATCATTAAATATGCACTGTCCTAAACGAATAACTGTGACCTTGATTTCTTATAAAATCTCTGAACCTCCATGGAGGTTTTATCATCCAGGAGGGTTCACTTTTCCCACTGACATTTTTTCATTCATTCCACCGATATTTGGTCTCCTTCAGTCTTTCTCGTCTTTCTGCTGTGTGTGACAATTTTTTCAAAACAAAGCGACACATTTAATGATTCCACCACGTGTATGTAACATTACCGCAATTACATTATATTGGCTGTAAAGATCAACTCCTTAGCTTTCAGACACTGCTGGAATTTCTCCGATAGAGCAGATTTTAGCAGAGTTACGGCCTTATTACGGGACATATTAATGAACATCTATTTTAGCAACAATACATGTAAATATGCCATATAATAACAAAAAGTTGTCATTTGCATCGGCATTCCCTAGGCGGGTGTGTGCTGTGCAAACCTGGGTCCTGGCATCAAGCTAGATATTTGGCCGTAAGTGCCTATCTTGGCATCACAGAGCTACAACCTTCAATGGAAAGTGTACTTGTTAATGCTTTTTAAAAGATCCGTAACTAACAGTGAAGCCAGGCACCACAGCATGACCTTAGGGTTCCAGTTTTAAAGCTTGGACAGGTCAAAGCACCCGAGAGGTGTCTTTGGAAAATGGTATTGATCTATTTTGTCTTCCATCGTTGTACCTCAAATAAGCTGGGAAAGTTTGGAGCGGGCCTCGACCCAGGTGAGAATTGGAAATGAGGAAAGATCTATCTTTGCGGTTCTGGGTCACATTTTATCTTCCTTTCAACATGATATTGTGTATTACTTTGTCAAAAACTGGGCAATTGTCTCATCACTGACTAAAAAAAACAAAATGTGGCTCACTAAATGTGTCTTTTCCACCTCTTTAAACATAACTTAAAGCTGATATCCGGAGTTTCTGAGAAATCTATGTTTATGTATGATTCTTTTGGAATGCAAAAAAAATACCTAACTAGTCTTTTACTGGTCTACTGCTGGTGGTTATTCATATACATTAATGTATTTAAGTCTCTCCTTTGTCCTATAGACCCCTATACAAATGGAAACGATCGCCGAGTGCGCACAGCCAATAGGCTTCGACTTCTGTTTTTTGACAGGTTAATATGATTTTGACTCTTACCTGACGAGAACTACAGGTGCTGGTCATAAAATTAGAATATCGTGAAAAAGTTGATTTATTTCAGTAATTCCATTCAAAAAGTCAAACTTGTATAATGTATACATTCATTACACACAGACTGACATATTTCAAATGTTTATTTCTTTTGATTTTGATGATTATAACTGACAACTAATGAAAACCCCGAATTGAGTATTTCAGAAAATTAGAATATTGTGGTGGAGAGATTAAATATTGAAGACACCTGGTGCCCTGCAAAGGCCTTTAAATTGTCTCCAGTCTAGTTCTGTAGGCTACACAATCATGGGAAAACTGCTGACCTGACAGTTGTCCAAAAGACAACCATTGACACCTTGCACAAGGAGGGCAAGACACAAAAGGTCATGGCTAAAGAGGCTGGCTGTTCACAGAGCTCTGTGTCCAAGCACAATAATAGAAAGGCGAAGGGAAGTGTTACGGCTGAATTTACGGTTGACCTCATTTGAAGACATGATTCATTGCTCTGGTTGAATGATGGAGTCCAGGAGAAGCATTGATGATTTTATATAAAAAATGTTTATTCTAAACTAAGAAAAAAGGTACAAAATGGAACAAAGTGAAACAAAATTAGCGTCCGTCCAGGCGGACGTCCGAAGGAAGTGCCGCGCCCCTCTAACAGTTTCAAAGCTTAAGCTTTTTATACAGATAAGAGCAAAGTTCCACTCTGGGGTAAGGAGGAGGGGAGGTCAGATGCCCAATAGTGGAAAGATTTGAGGATTGATGAAGACGTATGTTATGAAGAAGATGTGTCGCCACTCTTATCTCCTTGATAGTGTGTGCTGCATGCGAGCAGAGACTCTGGCCTTGGCAGAGACTGTGCTGCACTGAGAATAATACGATCTGTACTGTTTAATCATGATTCAGCTGTTCAAAAGTGTAAAGAGTAATGGAGTCGTCATGTATTAAAACATGACAAATTGTACACATGAACATACATTTGAGGATATGATGATGAATATAAAAATGACCATAACATTCCCCACTTTGGTCGCCTCAACGACCAAATCAAGAAACAAAAATTATTATATTCCACCTTGCTGTCTGTCAGGGTTAACCATTAGCATCGTTTATTGTCATACATTGGATATATTCTTCTTTTGTGAGGCACAGATATATCAAGAAAAATGTGGAAATAAACCTTAAAAAAACTTCATCATTATTATCAATGGCATGAATCATCAAAAATCATCCTTTATTACATCTAGATAAGCAAAAATCATCATTTGCATCAAGGACATAACTCGTCTTCATCGGCTTAGTTCAGTGGTAACTGGGGTAACCAATAGCCATGGTTAGAATCACACTTGATTGGCGGCATCATGAGTGAAGAACCTTGAGTATTTTCCTCAATCGTAGCAGAAGGGTTTATGACTGTATTCCTGCAGCTAGGTGTGAGGTTGTCCTCCCTCAACCTAGCTATGAGCATTTGGTGTGGCTTATAAACAAGCTAGGCCCTTGTTCTAGAGCGTTTTCTTGTGTGTGTCTCACGTGGCCTTGTCGGTTCCCCCTTTCATTGTTCGGTTCAGCCTCCGTCTCAGCATCAGCTGGTGTCGGCAATCATCTTGGATCCATGTTGCCTGCTCCGCGACCTTCACTGCCGTGTGGGTCGTTCGTTTCCGGTCGGCGTTGTAGATGATTGGTTGTTGTCTGAGGAAGGGTAGTCTCCACACACCTGGCAACCTCTCTTGGGATCGGAAGGTACCTGAACAGAAGAGGGGGAAAAACACCGAAACAGAACTCTTGGGATTGGCTGGTACCTGAACACAGGCGCGATCCCACTACTGAGGCTTTAGCTGGTAGCTGGTACCTGGTAGGCTTTAGCTGGTACCTGGACAGAAAAAAGGGGGGGGAAAAAAACAAAACAGAACAAAACAAAACGAAACGAAACGAAACGAAACGAAACGAAACGAAACGAAACGAAACGAAACGAAACGAAACGAAACGAAACGAAACGAAACGAAACGAAACGAAACGAAACGAAACGAAATAAAATAAAATAGAATAGAATAGAATAGAATAGAATAGAATAGAATAGAATAGAATAAAATAAAAGTTTAGGGGTGTTAGGTTTAGTTAACTAACTAAATGAATAGTTAGTATGGCCAGGAAGGCAGAGACAGGTCAGAGGTCAGGATCTGAGAGCTTTTCAGATCCTAAAAGGTGCTGCTGCACAATCACACAATGGTTAGGTGTGGGTTAGTGAGCTTTTAGCCATGCTAGCTCTGTAGCCCATTCGCACGCGAGTGGGAAAATATGAGGCTGAAAGAAAAGCAGGAAGTATTAATTCGATTTTCTTTTCCTGGAGTAAGGAGAAGCATAGCTGGAGTTGCAGTGATTATCTGTGGTACATCTACTTACCTGGTGAGAAGCAACAATTTGAGAACCACTGTTTACAAGGGCATGCAAGTCGGACGGAGAAGGACATGCAAGTCGGACAAGTGTGGAGTGTGGTTACATGTCTTCTCAAGATGAATACATACAATTGGGAGACATGGAGATGTGAGAAAGCTAATGAGTTTTAACCAAATAAATAAATAATGTTATTTATTTATTAAATTGTTTGTTTCATTTTTCGTTGCTATCTCTTATTTGTGAAGGAGAAATCTTATTCTATCCTTTATTATTCTGAATAATGTTAACACTCCACACCTATTTACATAGCCTAATTCTTTTATAGAGCTGAATTTGTCAGTTCATTTATTTCATTCATTTCCCTCATAATTATTATTGAGATGTAATTTACTTAATTTTGAAGGTCAATTGGTGGCAAAAGTGTCTCCTATTCTGTGTCTGAACCAGAGTTTAGCAAGATTATTGGCCCTTTAAGGTTAGACAGAATTAAAGTTAAGTTGAGTCGAACAATCATATTGTCTTTTGCTCTCTGTATTTATCCCATTCGTAGGGGTGACGAGCCCCAGCACGGTTTGGAGAGCTTCCTTAAATACTTGGAAGTTACTTAACTTTAAACTATCTCTTATTTCAATCAATTATCAAGAGTTTCAGGAGGACCCTTTTTAAATCTCAGATTGGGCCACCAACCCAATGTTGAGAACACTTAATTTTTCCCTTAAACGTGTCTAAACCCACTGAAGGTGTTTTATGGTCTTGCACGCTAAGTGCTGTTGGAACAAGAAGAAAATGGTTGGAGGGTTTGAGGTATATTTTCCTATGATAAAATATAAATCAAAAATCAGAGGGACGTTGGTCCCTCCCTTCCCTTTTTTTACATAAGAATACATTTGGATTCTTAAAACCATATGATAAATATCATTGGAAAATCACTTATCTGATCATTTTGGATGTGTCTCCGTATTCCTCTCTCTTGTGTCCGCCTGCCTTTGTGCCCTCCAACCTCCTCGACCTCCTCCTCCTCAGCCTTAAAAGGTCAAAGCCAGGGTCAACTGTACGCTCCCTTTGGAAATTTGAAGATCTGTCCCCACTTTTGCAGTTGGATTGGAAGTCTCTGTAGTCTCTGGAATAGATATTATGTTAGAACATCCACAATATGTCATATTGTCACGTGTCTATTTCTATTTCCCCTTTGCTTCCCAGTTACAGTTATGGACAATACTTCCCTTTAATTCTCATCCTTCATCATAAGAGCAGTGACCAGGCATGGCGGCAAAGAGGTAGGATCGGAGTCGAGAAGGCGGTGGCATTTTCTGTTAGGAAACACTCAGAAACAGAAAGAGAGGAAAACATTAAGACTTAAATGAATAATTTAAAATATCTCTTTTCTTTAGTTGGATCTGATTCGTCTCCTTTGAGTATACAGCCAGCGACCTGTATTTTGGAAAAAGCTACACAATAACAACAACTAAGACGAAGACATAGACAAGTGCACACCACAACGAGTATACACATATAACAACAAAAAACATGGACACTGAACATGTAAGGTCAGTCAAGGTCAAAGCCAGTCATTCCACTGAAAGTGGTATCATATATAAAAAAATGTCGTTTGGTGTTTTTAAACACCCAGAAAAAAACCTTTAAATCCTGGTAACTTTTTAGAAGGCCCAAGGCCTAAAACCATAATTTTTTAACAAGCAGCAGTGTTTTCTGAACACCCCACTACATAATTGGCAAAAACAGGGAGAAGATCTAGTGCATCAAAACCCAGGAGGAAAGGAAGGTGAAACAGAGGAACATGTGTAGTCAAACAGCCATTCATCGGTCAATCACTCAATGACACGTCCACAGCACATTCGCACTCACAACGCGGTTCTCTCAGGCATACGTAACGTGTCATCATTCAGTCACTCATGCACCGCACACGTTCATGCCTCAATTTTCACGTCCATGCATTCACAAGGTTTTGTTGCATAGTGTCTAAGTAGAATATAGGTCTCATCTAACCCACCAATGGCGATAGCCAGTCCACCTCATCTCTCGGGGTCAATGAGCTCTTATTGCCCCCCCATGCTTGGCAACCTTTTAGTGTTAATTAATTGCTTTTTACTGGTATCGTCTGATTACTAAGAGGTACGCTCCTTTTTACTTCCGCCTTGGCGGAGTCTACACTTAGAGTATTGTCCCTTGCAGTACTGACAGTCTACTAGCTGCTGATCAGGCAGAAATCGCACGGCCATGCACAATAACCAAACTCAACCCCGGTACCCAACCTGGGGGAAACTCAACCGCTGTCCGTCTCCAGAAATGTAAAAAAGAATCTCTGAATCAGCAGGAAACTCAACCACCGCTCTTGAAAAATAAGAGTTTGGGAATAACTCAACCACCATAAACTCCAGAAGTCAAGGAAAAAACCTCTGAATCAGCATGAAACTCAACCTCCACTCTTGAAGAATAAGAGTTTGGGAATAACTCAACCACCATAAACTCCAGAAGTCTAAGAAAAAACCTCTGAATCGGCAGGAAACTCAACCTCGGTCTGCAACCTGAGGGAAACTCAACTGTCAGAACTTTCTGGGCACCTCTAATATCACTCAACATTGAACGGAGCACGCAACCTCTCTTAACCCCCACTCTAAGGGAACGTAGAAATTTGTTCAGAACGGTATTCGGTTACCAAGCATGTATCAAATCAGGTGGACCGCTATCCCCCAAAGAGCGCTTTCCCTAGCAAGGTTTATCCTTTTTCTGCACATTAAACCAGGACTTCTTGTTTGAAAAGTAATTGCCTATGTACTCATAGCAACTAATGGGACATTTTTTTCTCAGGAAAAATTTGGTACCCCCCCCATGCTGTCGAGTGGCTTTGGGCCGGCCAGACAGTCCGACGCGGTAAGGGGGAGGCGCGCAAAATGAAAACAATGAATGTTGAACTAGGCTGTCTGTCGCAAGCAGCTTCAAAAAGGGTAAGGTACAGATTGTTTACGAGGGTATCGGTCAAAAAATGTCAAAATTTAAACTTGGTTGAGGCTGCAGTCCTCAATCTCTGTCTCAATTTTCCTGAAATTGAGTAAAAACAAAGAGAAAAAGAAGAATCGTTCAGAAATAACAAAGGAGAAAAACGTGTGAGCTCAAAAAAATCATGGCCAATAAAATAATAACTTCAGCTCCAAAAGCTGAGGCAACAGAGGGCTCTTTCTTCAGTGGATGTAACCATATCTTGCATTGTGGGGGGCCTCCCCTCAACAAGAGAATAAATGAAAGAAAAGCAAACAAAAACAACCTTATCAGTAACACTATTTTCTTCCCCTTTGTTTGTTCTTTTCTCATAAAGGCAACAGCAGTGTAAATAAATGAGCAACATAATGAATAAAAGCAAAGATAAATGATGGGCACACTTGATCTCATGTGGCAAAATAATCTAGTGCACAGTCAGAAGATAGAGGGGTTAGTATTGTGCGAAGGAGAAGCTTGTTGGCTATTTGCTAGTTGTCCCCCTCCATGCCAAAGTTCAAGGCTAAAGTGATTTAGCACTACCACCAAAGGCTGTGGTGGACTTCTTGTGGCTTGGTATCCTTGTGGCTTTTGAAACAGTGTCTTTTTTGGTGAAGATATCCAGCAGACGTGTGACCAGTCTGCAGTTGCTGCCCATCATTCAGGCAGTAGTCGTGGCGTTTAACTCGCAACTCATTGGTGGGGGAGTGTCCACTCCGACGCCCACAGGTTCTCAGTCTTTGATGATGGGGCAGGATGTGTTAATCCCAGCATTGGCATGCGGCCCATTCATAGACAATGAAGAGTTGACTTGGGACTGAGCGAGTTATTTCAGCATTGCTTTGCTGAATGGGAGTTGAGTCCTTGAGTCCTGAAAGGTCACACACCTTTAATTGTCCATTTCCTTCTGATGCTTGGTCCTTTGAATGATGTTGACATTTCATTAGCGTAAGAGTTGAAGGTGATTTCATTCTTTCATTGAAGATGTCGTTTCTTCAGGGGGGCAACCACAAAGCTAACAGAAACTAACAATTTAAATAATAAAAAATGATAATGATGGTAACAGTAATATTAAAATAAAATAAAATGAAATACTGTATTCATCTGTGTGTGTGTGTTTGAGTGTGTGTTGCCCATCAAACATGAAATCAAAATAAAATTTAAAATAAAAATAAAAATAGTGTCTGTGTGTAATGGCACTATTCTGTCGGCAGGGGGCAAGGTGAGAAATCACAATGTTGTGTCACAAGTGTGTAGTGCACTAAACTGGCCAGTGAGGGGCGCCACCTCTCTCTCTCTCTCTGTTGGGTGTGGCTCTCTGTGCGTGCGCGTGCCTGTGCGTGTGCGTGCGCGCGCTTCCCTCTCGCTCTCTGTCTTGTGTGTGTGTGTGTGTGTGTGTGTGTGTGTGTGTGTGTGTGTGTGTGCGGCTTTGCGAGAGAAAAAACCAAGGCGCACAGAAGCCAAAAGCTGACACTCGTCCAAATGAAAGCATTAAAGCCAAGCCAAAGGGAGAAATCTGATTCCACGTTTAAACAAAATAAAAACAAAGATAAAAAAAAGTAAAACTCGCCTGAAAGCATGATCTGAGTTCACATCATACCAAGATTGTATATGCGTATGCATATATTATTTGTTTATTGGGTTGTTCATCTGTTTGATTCACAGAAACACAATTTAGGTTAGATTCGGGGTTTTAATCTTTCGGTACAGAGGTGAACTCAGATCATGGCACCGCTGGGATGTTTTGGAAACTTTGGTTGCCCGTCTATCTATGGTCAGGACCTCACAGGCTGTGGGTGTCCGAACAAAACAAAGTAAATAATGACCAGCCGTATTTTATGCCTAAACAAAATATCCGAGCCCGAAGAAAACCAGAGAGAACCTACAGCATTAAAAAGCATAGAACCTCAACCATTTGAGCCCTTCTCATGGCATTCTATTCACTGTCAAAACACAGAACAGCTGAGGATCAAAATCAAAGCTCAAAGCTGAAAATCAATACAATGCTTGACTGGTTCCAAAAAAATCAACACAGAGCGAATATATATGTAAATGAAAATTTATATATATATGTTTATAAAGGCAGCTTTACCTTAGTCCGAATTGGTGTTTGAGGTTCAACCGATGGTTCGTGATCCAGTCTCTGTCTGAGGGGTGGACAGAAGATGGTCCTGTTCGTGATCGCCAATTGTTACGGCTGAATTTATGGTTGACCTCATTTGAAGACATGATTCATTGCTCTGGTTGAATGATGGAGTCCAGGAGAAGCATTGATGATTTTATATAAAAAATGTTTATTCTAAACTAAGAAAAAAGGTACAAAATGGAACAAAGTGAAACAAAATTAGCGTCCGTCCAGGCGGACGTCCGAAGGAAGTGCCGCGCCCCTCTAACAGTTTCAAAGCTTAAGCTTTTTATACAGATAAGAGCAAAGTTCCACTCTGGGGTAAGGAGGAGGGGAGAGTCAGATGCCCAATAGTGGAAAGATTTGAGGATGATGAAGACGTATGTTATGAAGAAGATGTGTCGCCACTCTTATCTCCTTGATAGTGTGTGCTGCATGCGAGCAGAGACTCTGGCCTTGGCAGAGACTGTGCTGCACTGAGAATAATACGATCTGTACTGTTTAATCATGATTCAGCTGTTCAAAAGTGTAAAGAGTAATGGAGTCGTCATGTATTAAAACATGACAAATTGTACACATGAACATACATTTGAGGATATGATGATGAATATAAAAATGACCATAACAGAAGGAAAAGATGTGGTCAAAAGTGTACAAACAATAGGGGTAACCACGCCCTGGAGAGGATTGTGAAACAAAATCCATTCAAAAATGTGGGGGAGATCCACAAAGAGTGACTTCAGCTGGAGTCAGTACTTCAACAACCACCACACACAGACGTATACAAGACATGGGTTTCAGCTGTTGCATTCCTTGTGTCAAGCCACTCTTGAAGAAGAGACAGCGTCAGAAGCGTCTCGCCTGAGCTAAAGACAAAAAGGACTGGACTGCTGCTGTGTGGTCCAAAGTGATCTTCTCTGATGAAAGTACATTTTACATGTCCTTTGGAAATCAAGGTCCCAGAGTCTGGAGGAAGAGAGGAGAGGCACCGAATCCACGTTGCTTGAGGTCAAGTGTAAAGTTTCCACAGTCACTGATGGTTTGGGGGGCCATGTCATGTGCTGGTGTTGGTCCACTGTGTTTCCTTAGGTCCAAGGTCAACGTAGCCGTCTACCAGGAAGTTTTAAAACACTTCATTCTTTCTGCTGCTGACCAACTTTTGGAGATGCAGATTTCATTTTCCAACCTGGTTTAAGGACCATGGTATCCCTGTTCTTGATTGGCCAGTAAACATGCCTGACCTTAACCCCATAGAAAATCTATGAAGTATTGTGAAGAGGAAAATGTGAGACGCCAAACCCAACAATGCAGAAGAGCTGAAGGCCACTATCAGAGCAACCTGGATGCTCATAACACCTGAGCAGTGCCACAGACTGATTGACTCCATGCCACGCTGCATTGCTGCAGTAATTCAGGCAAAAGGAGCTTTAACTAAGTATTGAGTGCTGTACATGCTCATACTTTTCAGTTGGCCAACATTTCTCAAAATCTTTTTTTTGTATCGGTCTTAAGTAATATTCTCATTTTCTGAGATACTGAATTTGGTATTTTCATTAGTTGTCAGGTATAATCATCAAAAGTAAAAGAAATAAACATTTGAAATATGTCAGTCTTTGTGTAATGAATGAATATAATTTACAAGTTTCACTTTTTGAATAGAATTACTGAAATAGTTCAACTTTTTCACCTGTACCTGTATATCAGTGCGACCTTATTTTGTTCCGCGATGCGCATGCAGAAAAGTAGAGGCGTGGCTTCTGGTAGATTGGGAGAGGCAGGGGGAGGAAGTGAGGCTGTTTAGGGCGGGACATTGAGATGTTTCTCAGAAACTCCAGATAGCAGCTTTAAATTTAGTACAATTGGAATAGTATATCTCATTAAATTTGAGAGAAAGGTTAACTTTACAAAAAAAAAAAAAAAAGAAAAAAAAAATTGCAATTACAAGAGTTAAACATAAGAACTGAATATTTTATTGCTTAGCACTAAGCACAAATTTCTAATATTTCAGTTGTACAAGAACATAAGTTCAAGTAACCTTATCAAATTCTTAAAGAATTACATTTCCACATATACCAACATGTTGTCCCAGTAGAATACAGACTTTGATTTAAAGTTGGGCCTAAACTGCCAATGAATTATGGCACTGTTCAGCTTTACTGCAGCAAAAAAGTGCAAAAATAAATATGAAAGACAAAAAGGCACATTGTTGTGAATAAAATTGCTCATAAATTGTGCATGATTGAGGAGTTCATACACGTGTAATACTTAGTGTGGAGTGAGGTAGACCACAAATCCTGTTTTTTTAAAAGTTCCTAGGCGTTAAAATATGGTCCAGCAGGGGATTAAAAAAGTCTCAGTCCTCCCTTCAAGCTCTACCAGCGATTTCCCAGAGCAGAACCCTCTGATCCATAGTTCCTGTTTCTTAAGTAGCGCTGCACCTCCTGCAGTTCATGTGGTCTGAGACTCTGGTCAACGCCTGGAGTCAGCTGGTAGCTCAGAGGTGAGAGAATGTAACCATTACGGTAAAGGCACATCTGCTTACACATCTCGAAACAGGTAAATAGAAGCCCAAAGTAAGGAACAATCTGTAAATAAAAAAGAGGAAAGTAAAATCACTATGAGATTAAAACAACAACAAAAAACAAATTTGGTGTTCACAGCTGACATCTGAGGATATAGCATGGGGTCTCACATTACTGCTGCCACGGTTTACACACCTCACAATACCTTCTACGTCCCGACCCCTAAGTTTCACCACCCTCATGTAAGGCGCTCATGTCCACAGTTGACAAGTAAAGAAGTACCAATACTTTGTTACTGTACGTAAGTAGTTTTTTTTTCTGGTATCTATCTGTACTTTACTTGAGTATTGTATTTTTTGGCGAAGCAAACATTTTGGTAGTTTGAGATTTTTTCTGTCAGGCAGGTCCTTTAGTTTTATGGTTAAGCATTTAAAGGGCCCATGTTACGCTAATCGACTATTCTGTGCTTTAAACATCATAAAGTCCTATCTGGGCTTCATACACATGGCCAAAGTGTTTTTTCATTGATTCCCTCAATCTTTAGTTAGAGGATGATTTGCTTCTCTCTTACTGCAGGGTGAGCCCGAACACCTCACTCCAATTTGAGCTAGAGAAGCCGCGTCTCCAGGAAGCTCTCTGCCGTGACTGACATGTAAACAGACACGCCCACAAAGGTGAGCATTTCAACGTGCTATGTATGTGTTTTCTAGTCTATGTATGTACCGGTGAACCCTAAATAGCAAATAACCCTAACTTAATAATTCTTTACTCACATGAAAAATAAAGGAACTGAGAAGACAAAATGTGAACCCTTACCGTACCTTAACAGTGTTAGCAGTGAGGCCACTCCACAGTGAGAGGACACCCTTGTTTTTGACAACCTGGATGAAACAGTCAATCATCCCTGTGAAATGGACATCTACTCCGCCAAGATGTGGGAGGCGGGCACTCTGTGCCTGAGGAGAGAAATAACCAAATTAAATAGACAAATCTTAACATATATAGGTCATTCCTCCCATCTGTCATAATAATGTATAACATTGGCATAGCCTGAAGTGTAAATAATAATGTTCCTCCACAGCCTTACTATGTGCAATATTACTCATCCTCATTGGAAAACTTCATTTACCACTTATATATATATATATATATATATATATAGTTTTTTTTTCCCCTGTAGTTATTTTGACCAATATCAACTGTATATTTAATTTTTTCTTTCTGTATTTGTATTAAGCTTTCTTGTTTGCTTGCTCTTTGTGTCTTTGGCTGCTGTTACGTGTGAATTTCCCCACTGTGGGAAAAAATAAAGAATAATCTAATCTAACGGTGCAGCTCGTCTTTGGGCTTCTCTCACAATATCATGTTTAGGAGGAATTAAATGTGTGGCTTTATTCTTTTTTTGATTTCAGATGTCATTGAATAATTTTAAACGTCTGTTTGAGCATGCAGATGTTTGAGTGACATGTAGCATCTTTTTTCAGAACAAGCCTACCAAGAAACCCTCTGAGCTGGTGTTATCACACACACACGCGCTCACGCACACATCTTGTAGTTTCCAAATATATTCTGATCAAACTGGATGTAGAATTGTTACCTCTGCATTACTATTGTTTCCTTCATACTGTATACATGTAGTCGACACCTTTAACTTTTTTTTTCAAATCAACTGTGGAGGAAAACTGCATTTTCTCCTAACTTGTTCATTTACATGTTCTGTAAAACAACTTTAAAAAAACTGACAAAAAAAAGACTTTTTTTATGCTTGATGTTTGATCTGTTCAATTTATTGATCAGCCTGATCAGCCAGACTTGGAGTGTTTTCAATATTTTGTGCATCCACTGCCATCTTGTGGTTAAGAATAAATATTATTGTAATGAGATAGCTTTTCTTTACTGTGAATGTAACATGACAACATATCAAAGCTATACTATGTATGTAGTTATTCCTCATCTACAAATGAATTATGTTGTTACACTAACTAAACACGTCATCCTGACGACTACTGTAATTCTCTCTCAATCTTTCACAAGCTAATTTTTTGGTGATTGGGTGTAAATGAAAGTGATATAATAGAAGTTACAGTCATTCTGTGGAGTTTGCACATTCTCCCTAAAGATTAGTTTTCCTCCCATGGTTTAAAAACAAGCAGAGTGTAATTTTCTCTGGGTGTTCCAGCTTTTCACATACAGTCTGAAAACATGTTAAATAGTTCCTACGCCCCCATGTTTGTGATTGTCTACATCATTCTCACCCTGACTTGTGTTCTCAGGTACACACACTAAAACAAGGGTGTCAAACTAATTTCAGTTCAGGGGCCAAATACGAACCAGTTTGAAAAGAACAAATTAAACATCAGTACCCTAGTTTTTAATATTAGTTCAATTCAACTTTTGTGTAATTTAGAGTCAATTGTAAGAAATTGCTAGATTTGCCATTAAAAATGACTGCATTCATGTGATATAAACTAAGGAAAAAAGCAAGACTCTAAAAATATTGTGGAGTTTCATTAAATTGGTGAATTTGAAATATCAACAACTGGATTATTTGGTAATTTACGCAATAATTCATGTTTTCTCTGTCATTTCAATCTTTATCAATCAATCTTTATTTGTATAGCGCCAAATCATAACCAATGGTATCTCAAGACACTTTACAGTAGAGCAGTCTTAAGGACGGACTCTTCATTTTATGGATACACACATATGCATATATACGTATATACACATACATATGTATCCCACACCCAACATGAATTCATCATGGCGGCAAGGAAAACCTTCTGTTAAGCAGCAGGAACCTTGTGTGGATCCCATTCCTATGATGAACAGCCATCCACGTTATGCTGTGTGGGTGTGTGCAGAGAAAAGGGTGGAGACAGAGCCGCTGAGTCTCTGTAACTCCACACTGAGGATCCCACGGACCTGCAAGACAAAAGCCAGAAGGAGTACAGGAGCAAACACACAAGGGAAGAAGCAGACATAGAGGGAGTGTTTGAAAGAGGAATGGGACCCTCTCCGGTCCCTCTCTAACCTAAATGACCTCTCTCTTAACGCCCTCTCCAACCTCTCTCCAACCGAGCATGCCAGCCCCCCCCCCCCCGGCAGTCTATGCCTATTGCATCTTAATTATGAGCTATGAGCTGGTTCCTAACTAAAAGCTTTATCAAAGAGGAATGTTTTGAGCCTAACCTTAAAGGTAGAGAGGGTGTCTGCCCCCCGAACCGTGGTTGGTAGATGGTTCCAGAGAAGTGGGGCCTGATAACTGAAAGCTCTTCCTCCTATACTACTTTTAGAGATGAATGGAACAACGAGTAGTCCAGCATTTTGAGAGCGTAGTGTTCTGGGGGGATTGTATGGCACTACAAGCTCCTTGAGATAGACTGGTGCCTGTCCATTTAGGGCTTTATAAGTGAGAAGAAGAATCTTGAATTCTATTCTATATTTTATGGGAAGCCAATGCAGAGAGGCTAATACAGGAGTAATGTGATCTCTTCTCCTAGTTTTAGTCAGTACACGTGCTGCAGCATTTTGAACCAGCTGAAGTGTCTTAAGCGACTTGCTCGGGCAGCCTGCTAAAAGAGAATTACAATAATCCAGTCTAGAGGTAACAAAAGCATGGACTAGTTTTTCGGCGTCGCCCTGAGACAGGATAGATCTGATTTTAGCAATGTTACGGAGATGAAAGAAGGCAGTTCTTGAAGTTTGTTTTATGTGAGAGTTGAAGGATAAGTCCTGATCAAATAGAACCCCAAGGTTTCTAACAGTTGTGCTTTGTGCCAGAGTAATGCCATCTAGGGCAGTTAGGCTAGCATAGGTTTCTCTAAGGTGTCGCGGGGCCCAGTACAATGACCTCAGTCTTGTCTGAGTTGAGAAGAAGAAAATTTTGGTCCATCCAGGCCCTAATGTCCTTTAGACAGGCCTCAAGTTTAGATAGCTGATTTGTCTCACCTGGCTTCATTGATACATACAGTTGGGTATCATCAGCATAGCAGTGAAAGTTAACAGAGTATTTTCTCATAACATACCAAGGGGGATCATATAGATACAGAAGAGGATTGGACCTAGCACAGAGCCCTGAGGAACCCCGTAGCTTACTTTAGTGTACACAGAAGACTTATTATTCACGTGTACAAACTGGTACCTATCAGATAGGTAGGACTTAAACCAGTTTAGGGCAGTCCCTGTGATTCCAAGTAATTTCTCTAATCTCTCTAGTAGAATATAGTGATCTATAGTGTCAAAAGCTGCACTAAGATCTAATAAAACCAGCACTGACAGTCGTCCTTCATCTGAAGCCCAGAGTAGATCATTAGTTACTTTAACTAAAGCAGTCTCTGTGCTGTGTTGAGCTCTAAAGCCTGACTGGAAGTCCTCGAACAGGCTGTTGTTTTGAAGAAATTCACAGAGCTGAGCTGCCACAACTTTCTCAAGAATCTTTGAAATAAAAGGAAGATTAGATATAGGCCTGTAGTTTGCTAAAGTGCTGGAATCAAGAGTAGGTTTTTTGAGAAGGGGTTTGATTACAGCTACTTTAAAGGACTGTGGCACGTAGCCTATTGATAGGGATATATTTATTGTCTCCAACAAAGATGGGCAGACTAGGGGAATAACTTCTTTAAACAGCTTAGTTGGGATCGGATCTGAAAGGCAGGTCAATGGTTTGGAGGATGAAATAATAGAGTTAAGTTCCTGAAGTCCTATATGTGTGAAACAGTTTAGGTTAGGCCTGTTTACATTTAATGGTACAGCAGGCCCAGGTGAAGGCAGGGAGTGGCTAATTTTATCTCTAATCTTATGAATTTTATCGTTAAAAAATGTCATAAAGTCCTCACAGCTGAGGGCTAGAGGAATCATGGGCTCAATAGAGCTCTGACTTTGTGTTAGCCTGGCTACAGTGCTGAAAAGGTACCTCGGATTATTTTTATTTTCTTCAATTAGTGAGGAGTAGTATGTAGATCGACTATGTCGTAAGGCTGTCATGTATTTATTATGACTTTCTTGCCAGAGTATTCGTGACTCCTCTGTTTTATTGGAGCGCCACATTCTCTCTAATTTACGGGTTGTTTGTTTGAGTGTGTGAGTTTCAGAGCTCAACCACGGAGCTTTCCTCTGACGTTTAATAGTTTTTTCCCTCAATGGGGCAATTGAGTCCAAGGTGGATTTTAGTAGACTAGCAGAGCTATCGACAAGCAGATCCAGTTGAGAGGGGTTATAATTAATATCATAGTTATTTATTGGATGGTGCACTGAGTTTAAGGCAGCAGGAATGGCCTCTTTAAATTCAGCCACAGCACTGTTGGATAGATTTCTACTTGTAACTATTTTATTGCACAGTGCGAGATCCTCTAGGATAATGTTAAAAGATATTAAAAAGTGATCTGATAGCAGAGGATTTTCAGGGTAGACTTTAAGTTCATTAATATCAAGGCCATATGTTAGAACAAGATCAAGAGTATGATTTAAACGATGAGTAGCTTCATTAATAGTTTGAGAAAAGCCAACTGAGTCTATTAGGGACATAAAGGCTGAGCTCAGGCTATCACTATCTTTGTCCACATGGATATTAAAATCTCCTACTATCAGTATTTTATCAGAACTGAGGACTAAGTTTGATATAAACTCAGAGAATTCTGATAGAAATTCAGAATAAGGGCCTGGAGGACGGTAAATTATCGCAAATGAGACTGGCTGGCAGGTTTTTGATTCGATATGAGATAAATTTAGAACCAGGCTTTCAAAGGAAGTGTAATTGGCCTTTGGTTTAGGATAGATTAGGAGAGAGGAATGATAAATAGCTGCTACACCACCTCCACGGCCTATGTCTCGTGGCATATGAGTATTTAAATGACTGGGAGGAGTGGCTTCATTTAAACTAACATATTCATCTTGATACAGCCATGTTTCAGTTAAACAGAATAAATCAAAGTTATTTTCTGAGATAAGGTCATTTACTAGTAGAGATTTGGATCTCAGTGATCTAATATTTAATAGAGCACATCTAATGGTTTTATGTTTTGGTGTTTCTAGATTTGAGATTTTAATTTTTTTCAGATTTTTATAATTGATAGCTCTTTTATTTGATTTTATGTTAAAATCATTGTGAAATATGGGTCGGGGGACTGACACCGTCTCCATAAAATAATATTCATCACCATCACAACAGTTGTCATGGCGATGAACACAGCTATCCTGATAGCAATGGGAGGGAAACTGTCCTAAGGCAAGCGCAGAGGGGCGTGGAGGACTCCACCTCTGTAACATGGTCTCATTCATGAGATGTCATAAATGTGCCATGTTTTCTGATAGTAGAGATGCTCCCTCCAAAGTAGGATGGATTCCATCTCTTCCTATCAGGTTCGGTTTTCCCCAGAAGGATCTCCAATTATCAATGAAGCCCACCTCGTTTTCTGGACACCACCTCGATAGCCAGCGGTTAAATGATGACATGCGGCTATACATGTCATCACTGGTCAGATTTGGTAAAGGACCAGAGAAAATTACGGAGTCCGACATTGTTTTAGCATAAGCACAAACTGATTCAATGTTCACTTTGGTTGCTTCCGACTGGCGACGTCGGGAGTCATTAGTGCCGACATGGAGGACTATCCTATCAAACTTACGATTACTCTTTGCCAGCAACTTTAGATTTGATTCTATGTCACCCGCTCTGGCCCCTGGGATGCACCTCACAATGCCCGCTGACTTCGCTAGCTTCACGTTTCTCACTATGGAGTCGCCAATTATCAGAGTTTGTTCCCCGGTGAGTGTGTTGTCCTCACGGAGGGGGGAGAACCTGTTTGAGACGTGAACATGGTGGTGTCCCGAGCGGCTTTTTGACCTTCGACTATGCTTACCACGGACAGTAACCCACTCATTGCTGGCCGGGGGGGAGGCTAAGCTAGAGCTAGCACGGTCCGCACCGGCTAGGTCCTGCTTGCTAGCTTCGGTTTTGGTATCAGGGGTGCGGAACCGCTTCTCCAGATTGTTGATCCTCGCCTCCATATCTAACAGTACGCTACACTTTATGCAACTACCATTGTCCCTAAAGGAGGACGAGGAGTAACTAAACATCTGACACACCGGGCAGGAGAGCGGAGGGGAGGAGAGAGAAGCCATAGGTGCTAAATTTAAGCTAAGCTAAGCTAAGGACAAAAGGAAGTTTAAAGGAGATTGTACAGCCTATAAGAGGCGAGATTGCTTTTTACTTAACCTTCGTACGTTTAACTGTACGGTAAAAATTAAAACAAGTGTTTTCAAGGCTAAAATATCAATGACAACAAGTTTGATTAGAGTTAGCAGAACACAGTAGTAGAGCGCTGCAAGCAGCGGTAGAGCGTAAACAGGAAATGATCGATACGTCACCACGTCACCACGTCAGCACGTAAAAAGTCATTTTTACTTTTTAATTGGATGCTCTAAAGCAGTGTTTCTCAAATGGGGGTATGTGTACGCATTGGCACTACGGGGGTACAAGAGAGAAAGAGCGAGAGAGAGGAAAACTAACAAATTGAAAGCATTAAAATATGGGGTTTTATAATGTTTATTTTTAGCTAAAAAAGATGATAATACTAAATATTACCAGCAACTCACAAAAAAACAATAAAAGCACAACATAAGAGAAAAAAAAAGACTGATTAATAAAAACAACAAACAACGAAATACACTAAATAACACCAAAAACACACACTAAGAGAGAAAAATACTATTACCAGCAACACGCAAAATGACAACAAACACACACTAAATTAAAAAAATACACTATGATCACTACAAAATACACAAAAATGACAGAGAGAGATACAAAAGGACATAAGAAACAACCAAACAACACCAAAAACACACAATAATTGAAATAATACCAACAACACACAAAAACAATAATAACACAAATTAAGAGTGAAAGATACTTAATAATAAAAAGAACAGACAAGCAAAAACAAAATGAGACAGAAAACCCACAAGGAAATGAAACAAGGATCTGTCTCTTGGTCCGGAGGGAGATGACTGGAAATAATAAAAATTATAGAAATATATCAATTCAGGAGGCACTAAATACAAAATGAAATGCTTTAAAATGTGTGATTTCACTCATTTACTCCATCATTATGCTCTATAGTTGTTTTTCCACAGAATTCTGAGCAAAATGTAGTAGTTAGACATGAGGGGGGTGCACAGATTCAAAAGCAAGAGAAAGGGGGTCCTTGAGCTAAAAAAGTTTGAGAACCACTGCTCTAAAGGACCGGATTTGGCCCCCGGGCCTCGAGTTTGACACTTGCACTAAAGTATCTCTAAACCACTCTAGCAGAAGGAACATTAAAAGAAAACTTCTGTTTCAGTTTTGGTTCCCCTAAAATAACAATTCACAGGAAGTAAAACAGTCGTGGTCACACACCTGCATTTTCCTCTTCACAGTTTCAAAAGGGTACGAGAGTGTTTGAGCCACTCCTGCTGCCAGGCAGCCGTTAATGAAGTTCTGCAGAGGAGAGAAGCGGAAGGGCGGATCCTGCCAGAGCTTGTCCAGGTTCATGTAGACTGCATAGCAGCCCACAGAGAAGGGGAAGGCTCCTGTGAAGGCAAAGGTTACATGAATTAATCATTTAGAATACACAAAACTACAGGCATTTCAAATACAAACTCAGCAACCTATACATACACTTACTGAACTTTACAATAAATAAGATGATCATATTTCTAATCAATAAAGTTGCAAAACAAATGACCATTAAATGGTGATTTACTTAGTAATCATTGCTTACTCTATGTTCCATCATTCTGCAGATCTGATGAGATGCTGTGACTGACCATATTTTAGTCTGACATGTGCAGGAGGCAGGGTTGGGGCCAATTACATTTTTCAGTTACAATCACATTTTTAATTACCCATGTTCAATTACATTTCAGTTGCCAATTACAAATAAATTACAATTATTTTCTTTATCCTTAGAAAGTCAATTACAATTAGTCTAAATTACTGAGCCTGAAATAAAAAAAAATAATAATAACAGTTAACCTTCCTTAGGTTAGCTTTCTGTTACTTGTCCTAAATCAGCTGTAAAATACACTAAAAACAAATATCATATAATTTCTTTTCTATCTCTTAGTTACCATGTTAGGCTTTCTGATCAATGAAAATATAGGTTATAATATTTTTGGTGTGGGTGTCTGAGCCTTTTTTGTGTCAGTATACGCCTCGATTAAACATTTTTTATAAATGAAATGTGGGAAAGCTTGATATGAAACTACATATGTGTAGAAATGTATAATGAACCGTAACATTGTTCCCCACTTTTGCATTAAATTATAATTGACATATGTATTTATTTATTTTTACTTTTTATTGACAACTTATAATTGACATTTTTATAAAATTACAATTACAAAGTCAATTTTTTAAACTCAATTACAATTTCATTACAATTACGACAGCAACATTTTTTTTAAATTATAATTACAATCATAATTAAAGCTGCAAGCAGCATTGAAGGGGTCCTCTCAACCATACGCGTGTAGGGGTGTGTTACATGTTGGGGTGTGTTACATGTCGGGGTGTGTTACATGTCGGGGTGTGTTACATGTCGGGGTGTGTTACATGTTGGAGCGTGTTGCATGTTGGGGCTTGTTACATGTCTGGGTGTGTTGCATGTGGGGGTGTGTAACATGTTGGGACGTGTTGCATGTCGGGTGTGTTACATGTCGGGTGTGTTGCATGTTGGGGTGTGTAGCATGTTGGGGCGTGTTGCATGTTGGGGCGTGTTGCATGTTGGGGCGTGTTGCATGTTGGGGCGTGTTGCATGTTGGGGCGTGTTGCATGTTGGGGCGTGTCGCATGTTGGGGCGTGTCGCATGTTGGGGTGTGTCGCATGTTGGGGCGTGTTGCATGTTGGGGCGTGTCGCATGTGGGGGGGTGTCGCATGTGGGGGTTGTCGCATGTGGGGGGGTGTCGCATGTGGGGGCGTGTAACATGTCGGGGCGTGTTACATGTCGGGGTGTGTTACATGGTGGGGTGTGTCACATGTGGGGATGTGTTGCATGTTGGGGCGTGTTACATGTCTGGGCGTGTTACATGTGGGGGCGTGTCGCATGTGGGGGTGTGTCGCATGTTGGAGTGTGTCGCATGTTGGGGTGTGTCGCATGTCGGGGCGTGTTACATGTTGGAGTGTGTCACATGTGGGGGTGTGTTACATGTTGGGGTGTGTCACATGTTGTGGTGCGTTACATGTCGGGGTGCGTTACATGTCGGGGTGTGTCAGAAATGTTAAAGTGTTGAGACGTAGCTGACCATTTTTAGGGATTATGGCAAACTTTGCTGCAATGTTCTGTGCAAATACATATGCCTATGATGTCCTGCTAATCACTGCACTCCGTAGCCACGTGTGCACCAGAGCTAGTCACTGGAGAGCCCACCTCCAGGCCCCACCCATTTTGGAACACACAGTGATAATGTCATCAGTCCTACCTCTGCAGTAATGATGTCATCCCTATGTTCCAATGTTCTAATCCAATCACTGGAGAGCCCACCCCCACGCCCCACCCATTTTGGAACATTGGAACATTAGAGTGTTTGATTATATTGTTTGTATTAGAGAATTACAAGGCCTGAGGCAACAAATGAGTTACATTTCATGTCTCTAGAGCAAAAGAACCAGAAAAAAAATTATGAATTTTTGAACATTTTAAGGAGCGGCATGATGATTCTCCAAAACAAACAAGCTTGTAGATTTGTGGGAGTAGGTTTGGATTGCAATGATACAGTTTAGAAATTATTTCTAACTGACGACATCATCAATGTATGTTCCAAAATAGGCAGGGCGTGGAGGTGGGCCCTTCAGTGATTGGATTAGAGCATTGTAACATAGGGATGACATCATCTCTCCAATGATTGGCTCTGGCGAACACATGGCTACGGAGTGCAGTGATAGCCAGGTAGGACCAATGTTTCAATGTTCTAATTGATGAATTCATCACTATATGTTGGCGGAGGTAATAAATGCTTTACAAATTCCGTTAGAGACCTACCTCTACAGTGATGATGTCATCAGTCCTACCTCTACAGTGATGATGTCATCAGTCCTACCTCTACAGTGATGATGTCACCAGTCCTATCTCTACAGTGATTATGTCATCAGTCCTATCTGGGTTAGGGTTAAATTTTCACGTCCTAATATGCATTTTTGAACGTGTTTAGGCCCTCAAAAATGCGATCACTTTTAATAATACTTTTAATAATAATTATAACAATTAAAAACGAGGTGCATTACAATTGTGCCCAATGCACCATTGTTGCTCGGGCCCGAATTACGCCATAATTGTAATGAATTACCAATTACGCAATTACAATAACAATTGACCCCAACCGTGGCAGAAGGAGTTGGTCATACCTAAGACAGTGAGGGAAAAGCCTCTGTAGAGAGCCGGCAGCCCCTCGTTTCTATAGATCTTTGATAGGCAGTGAAACACGCCGACATATGTAGACTGTCTGCAGTTCTGAACCACTAGCCTGGTCTCTGCCACCTCCAGAGGGTAAGTGACCAAAGCAGCAGCGACACCAGCCATGCCACCGGCTAATGTGGCCCTCCACTGAGAGATAAAGCCCAGGTCATCCATGTGAATGTGAACAATCCTGCACACAGAGGAAAGACATGATTTACCTGTGCACACTGTATTAATCCTGGGGATGGTCTGGTTACAGTACAGTGAGAATGGGGGCGGGGCTTAATGCAAATAATAGGCCAATTACATCTATGGCTAGTCATGTCTATATGTGAATTTAATTTAATTTATTACCATTGTTGATTATTTGCATTGCATTATCATTGAATATTATAAGTTATTACAGTTATTATACATATTATTGCAATTATACATGGATCGTATATATTATTTGAACATCTGTTGAAGTTTCCTTGTACACAAAGAGTTATTTTGTTTTTCCTTTCTCATCCCTGCTTGAAAAAAAATATGAGCCCCTGTAATACTAGATAAGATACTGTAGATAAGTTAAATAGACATAAGCAAACAAAAGATTTGATCAATAATCATGGGAAACAAGTTCTCTGAATCTATAAAAGCACACTTTAATTCTTTCATTTTAATATCATAATCTACGTACACTATGATAGTAACGTCCTGGTATAAAGATGATCTACAGGTGAGAAGAAGATTAGTCTGCCATTATTGGAATCATGTGAAGGGACCAAACAGGTCCATCTTTGAGCATCCTCCAGGTACATCTTCATTTGTGGTCAAAAGCTGTTTTGCAGCATAGCAATGGAGCTAAGCATTGTTCTGAGCTCCATCAGTGTTACTTTGTTGAGGATAAGCAGGAGGTGTTTGTCTGGAACCCCTTTGTTGCATGTTTCCCATGAATAAATCAAATGCAACTTAGAATGTAGCAATTACCTGATTGTGTAGTTTCATGTTCAGCTAAACTTACGTTGTTACTTAGGACAATTTATTTCAGGTAAGTCCACTGAATCTAAATTAAAGTGTAATTTCCAAAATAGCATTGAGTGTTTATTGGTGCCATATATACTTGCTGCTGTTACTTTCATCTGGAGGTCAAATGTTACACATTGTGACCTTGGGACCAACCATTGATGAAATAGTAACACCATTGAGGTTTACATAGAAAACAGGTTTATTCGGCTTAAGATAATTCGGCTTTAGGTCTAGGGGTTAGGAAGGCTCTGATTGGACATTGGGAGAACGTGACGTATCACGTCTATCAGGAAAAACACACAACAAACCTTTTATTGTTGGCTATAACACAGACGACCACACGAGAACTGTTTTCACCTTTATTTTGATTGTAGTTTTGAAGCAGCAGCTCGACAATAACACATGGTTTCAGTTTGGACCACGGAGCGGAAGAGAGATAGGAACTAATCACTGGTAAAAGCCCAGTAAAACTCTGGAAAACAATCACTAAGAATAAATATTTGCGCCCTGATAAAGACAGTAGCTCTAACAATAAGTAAAATGATAAACTGATGATATTACAGCCTGTGAACGCAGTACTGGGATGCATTTACTCTGCCTCCGGGTCCTAGTGCCTGCTGTCCGGTGAAGCCTGTTCCATTTACCGAGGTCCGTGTGTGTTTCATACAGTAAGTCCGTGTGTGTCCATGTGAAAGTCTGCATGTTTCTGTGACCTGTTGACCTGCACAACTCAAAGAATTGGAATCGAGACGCACAACTCAAAATCGAGGTGCACAACTCAGAGAATCGGAATCGAGAATCATTTAGAACAAAGATTGAAATTGAAATCGGAATCAGAATTGTTAAAATCCAAACGATACCCAACCCTACCGGTGAGGTAGTTTGAGAGGGAGGAGCTCACATTCTTATGTAGGGTAGGAGGAGCCAGGATTGTTTGCAGGAGGAGTTTCCTTCTTATGACGTAATATTGGGGCAAAAATCCAACTGTCCATTTGGAGCTGACTTTTTATAAAAATGTGGAATAACAAGGGAGGAAACAAACCTTTTTCCAAATGTGTCCCTCTGAATGAGGCTAAATGGATGTATATCACTGTAGCAAAACCATTAGAAAGTAAATGTTTCATAACACTGCCACTTTAATTTGCAGCATGGTAGGGGTAAACATCTGCCCCGGTACACTGTCCTCTAGTTCAGTGTTTCTAACAACTATAGAAATACATTTATTTGGGAGGCACTAAATACTGTTTCATCATTATAATAATTTATCAAATATATATATATACATATATATATATACATTTTTTTTAATTATGAAATGAGACTAATTTATATACTGAAAGTCTTTAAAATGTGTTATCATTCCATCATTATGTTCTACAGTTGTTTTATTTTATAGTATTCTGGGCAAAATGTAGGCGGGCGAAGAGAGTACTGACGCACGTGTCTGACAGGAAACAAAAATACTTTTCTCCGAAGTGTGTGAACAAGTGAATTTATGACCGTGCGTGTCTGTGTTTATATTGTCCTTCTGCTGAGCCGACGACGCACACGCACGCACACGCACGCACGCTTTTTCCGACACAAACCGCACGATGGGCTCAGTGTGCCCTTTCCTCTGACTCACAGGCAAAGGTTCCCCGTCACAACAGACTGTTGACGTCTTGCATGTAGTGTTAAACAGCATTAAGTTATTAAAAAGAACTGATAACAGTGATTGATAAATGAACTTTAGCCCCCTTTTTAAAAATATTTCCAAATTAAAAGATTGCATTCTTGCAAGCATTTCACACTAAAATATCAGCCTAAAATGGTTTTATCTCAAAAGAGATATACATACATAGTTACACATTTACATATGTATCTTTGTTGAAATTCATGAGCTAAAAATTGTAGTTAGTTCAGATCCAATTACACTTTCAGCCATTGTGTACAGAACCCCTAGATGCCAGAATACAGTAGACATTCATGTCTTCATTTTTATTCATATTTGCCCAGAATGTAACGCAATGATTTTTGTAACTGACTAACTCTCTTTATTAGTGTATATTGATTTTTTTTAACTAAGCACTTGCCCGAAGAAGCTCTTAATCAGTGTATTTTACTGTAATCATACTGTCTATGATGGCCATATGTGTCTTAATGTAATCTTGTTTTACTTGATGAGTTAGGCCTTTATTCTGTTGTATTATCTATCTACAATATAAGGATGTCAGAATAATTAGACCATCATTCGGGTTTGACACCCATTCTTTGTTCTCTAGAACATTCAGAGCAAGAATAGAACTTATTTCACACTGTTTGTTACCGCGCCACCTGCTGGACAAGCGTCAGGAAAGCTTGGTCGCGCTATCCCGGCTTCAAAATATAGTTGCGCTTCTATACAGAGTTCAACGGTAAAGAGACGCAATGGCTTGTGGGGGGCGATGGTGTGTTCAAGGACAGCTCGTAAAATACTTTACAACGATGTTAGTGGCAGACCATTATGTTTGTCTTTTGTTTTCGATTAAACTTTTGCTGTTAAAGATTTTTTTTTTTTTTTAAGTTTCTTGTTTCTTTATTTAAAGATGTTAACAACTCATACAGATGTATGATAAGCAAAAGTAAGATTTAGATTTAGAGATAAACAAAGCAATCTATAAAATTATAGAAAAACAACCCAACTAAAGGATCATATGAAATACACTATTGACAGATTATGCTTGTGGTTCATAATACATAAAAATCAAAACTATGGCTAATATCAATTAAAAATTTAAATCACAGTAGTACATATCGAAAAAGTTATCAATAAACATAGATTACATATGTAATACTATTTTTCATACAGAAAGACAATTATAATATATATATATATATATATATATATATATTGGAGAAGGGGTAGGATTTCCTACTGCTTTTCAGACATGCTTATCAGAGATATGTATGTATGTATGTATGTATGTTGATAAGTATGTGTGGGTCTAATTAAACATAGTTTATAGATATTTTGTATAACAATATTTTCACAAGATATAAATAATTTTATTTATTAACATCAAATGGTGTATATATTATTGGATGTGTGTAGGTATAGGAATATTTTATATATACACGTGTGATTGCGCAAAATGTATTAAATGTCACATGCCTGAAAAAAATAAATAAATAAAATAAATGAATACATACATCATAATAGTAGTTGAAGACACTACTATCACTGTGATAAGTTTAATTAGACTTTACTGTGAATTAAACATATATTGACACTATTAAAAAGGCATCAATATAGGCTGCAATGGAAAATATTATTAAAAAAATAGAATAAAAGAAAAGAAAAAACAAAGTGTCAAGAACAACCACAACTACCGCACTGTAGTGGATAATGTCTAGTATCACTGTGATAGGTTTCTTGAATTTTTACTCTAGAATATAAAAATAATCTTAGATTAAATCTGTCAAAATGCATTATTGTAGCAACACCGCATAATATGAAAATGATGTCAAATCAAAAACAAAATGTCAAAACAAACACCACACGTCTGTCTGATAAAAGTGAGTGTTCAGCACGCTGTGGTCTGCCTGTTACATAATAGGAACACTACAATCTGAATTATGGCACTTAAAACACAGTCCAGTGCCACCACTGAGTACCTGTCAGACAACAGTGAGGGCAAAATGTCAATTCCTCGATAGAAAATGGCCTTAGCTGAATGCAGCTCTCTGATTGGTGGATAATAGAAGGTACGACCCAGACGCTTATGAAAAGGAAGTGGATGTTTTTCTGTGGCCAAAACAAAGTAACAAACTAATAATATAAACAATTAAAAATTGTAAATGACGTTTCATGTCATGTATTGTGTTATAATGCACTGGGCTTATTAAATGTTTTTATCTTTTAAAATATGAGTCGAGTGTATGTTTTCTAACGTCAGCTGACCAGGCAGTGTAATGGTGATAATAACACACTGTGTTATTGAGTACTTACTGTTTGTAAGTAGAGACGTACACCACAGTGTAATGGTGATAATAACACACTGTGTTATTGAGTACTTACTGTTTGTAAGTAGAGACGTACACCACAGTGTAAGGTAACAGGCGGAGGCACGAGGCCAGGTTCCCTTTCCAGAACCCTCTGAGGCCCTCGTGCTTGTAGAGCAGTAGAAAAGTTTGCAGGAAGCCTCTTTTGCAGTGGAAAGTTCCCACCTGGCTTTTGATCTTCACCACCTCCAGCGGACAGGTGAGTGTCCTGCTGAAAACACCAGAGAAACCCACACACATGAAGCTCTGGGAGCTGGTCAGCCGGTTGTCCTTCTTCATTGAGGCCATCCCAGTTTGTGCTGGTGTGTGGCTTCCTCACAGCTCACTGGTTTCCCTCGAAGGACGACACGACACTGGATCTGTTTGTACCGGTGAATAATCTAATTATAGGCGGGGACCAGTGCTGTCTGCTGGGTTGTGCTGTGTGTTATGTGACAGACACGTTCACGTGACGTCACTGCTGCAGAGGAGCGCAGCAGCCGCCAGAGGCCGCTAGAGACCGTGTTTAGAACCATTCACACATCAGAATTAACCTTTCATTTTTTCAAAAACTATGCAGTAAAATCTGATGAAAATTATTCCCAAGATAATAACCAGGGACATGAGGAACAAGAATCCATTGAAAGATATTTGCCACCTCACACATTTTTCAAAATAAAATATTGAATAAGAGTAAAATATCAGACGGTCTCAATGCAACTTTAGCATAACTAAACTTTAATTGTCTCAAAATCTTTTTCAGGAAAATACATCTTAAACTGTCAAAAGTTATATTGTTGTAATTCGCTCCTAGCACCCGTACCGTAAACCTTAGTATAGACGCGCATCATATTTCGAGCGGCGGCTGGCTTGACTGGAGTTTTGCAGATGACGGATCACTTGACCGCAGAGTGCCGTGGGGGAATATTCAATTTTACCTAAATGGTCTAAAAAACATTTATTGAAAACGAACACTCGTTTAATAACACGGAACAAAATTGAATTATAAAAAATGTATTATTAATGTATTTATAATAATAATAATAATAATAATAATAATAATAATAATAATAATATTATATGAGGTCTTTTTTTAAAATCTTTTTTTTCTTCGCTGCCCCTCCTGGCAGAATCTCAAACTCCGCCTATGCGTCAGACCAACCACAATCACGGACAAACTGCGTGTAAAGCAATTTACGTCACAATTGGGGAATAATTATTTTAAAATGTGAAAAATTAAAATCCATAATTCAGACAAAAAACAAAACTGTTGCTGCAGAAAAAGCAGGACGAAAGGAACACAGGCAGGAAGCTGCTGACACTGTTAATGCGTAAAAGCGTGAGATTATACAATATTAATCCATTGGATGATAAAGCGCTCTGATCAGTTTCACGTTATTACAGCACAGACGTGTTTATATTCATGTAGTCCTCCTCAATTTATCACACACACACTGGGATGAGAGCGCATTGTTTCACTGTAGTATGTTCCTGCTGAAGCTGACACCATCACTGAAAGAATGAATGAGTTCATAATCCGCATGGATTAAATTCCAGGCCACTACCAAATAATTTTGTTGTAAATTGTTGTAGAAAGAACTAAAAAAATGTAAAATTTTTCTCAAAATATTACACAAAATCTCCCAAAATTAAATAAAAATTGTTAAAAAAAAAAAAAATCAAAAATCAAAGGACATTTTTGTATCTGTCACTTATTGTTAAGATATTGTTGATGCCTTCCTTCATGTCTAATTTATAACTTTAAGTACAAACCTGGGCACTGGCTAAAACCTGCGGCCCACTTGTGACCAAACAGGTCCATATTTGGCCCTTGAACTAAAATGAGTTTGACACCCCCGACTTAATCCGTCCGTTATACAGAGAGCGTCCGACACAGGCTTCATCAGCTGACTGTAGATCAGTCCATCAGATGTAAACCTATACCTTTCCTAAAGATGTCATCGCTAAATCAAAGGATTGTATTAATTCATTAATATTCTTTGTTTCCTAAACCCATGCGGTCAGATCTGTACCAACCAGGATCTTTTAACAAGATTATTTTCCAGGAGAATTGATTGGTCAGGAAGCGGAGCTTTACGATTCGCTCAGATCTGATCCACTTCATGTCTTGGTCCCCAGCAGGTTCGGTGTTCAGCTTGTGTTACCATGGTGATTTAGCCCGGTAAGACAAGGAACAAACCAGATAAATCCCAAAAGTTAGTGCAATAAAATGATATCCAGCTTTGTAGTACAGGCCCTTAATGTCATTTAGTTGACCAAAACTTTAACTGCTATAGTCCTGATGACTACATTTAGACTAAAACTAAATTACATCTTAGTAAAAAAAAAGAAAAAAAAAAGACTACTGACTGAAACTAAATCAGAATCTGCTGTCAAAATGAACACTGGTGCCATACTAAAAAATAATAATTGCAGCAATTAAAATATAAGATGATCTTGGGTGCACCCAGCCCTGAGGTCATCTGGAACAAGCTCCCTCACTGTTCTTAGGATCACAAACAAGTGCAGAAACTGCTTTTCAACTGTTTCTATATTGTGGGAAAAACTTTAGTTTGACTACTCAAACTGTTAATTCATGCTAATAGTTCTTAAAAGGTTTATTCTTCCTATAGCTTGAAGCATCCATATAATATAGGTGAATTAAGGTAATTATGTTGTGTTATCCTGTATAGTTGCTGCTTTTAGATTTGCTTTTTCTGTTACTTCAATCGCATGCTTGGGTGTGTTCATGGCTCTCGTAATGTAAATAATGCATGTTTAAATTGTATTCGACGAAGCACCTCATGCAAAAAAAGAAAAACACTACAAATGGGAGAGTTTATTTATTTATTTTTGTCATTATGCAACATTTTATAGGAAAATTGCAAGTTAGAGTGGAGGGAATAAGTACATTTTTCCTACCACAGTAGAATGATGTAATCAAGGAACTCGCTCAAGCCAAAGAGAGTGTATTTGAATTCATCCACTGTTTAAGAGGAACCACAGAAGGGAATAAAGGATCCGTTACGTGCAGTCAGGGTAGGCAAGGTAGGCAGTGCCTACCCAAGGGTGAATTGATATTTTGATTATTTTTTTGAATTATAATATAATTATAAATTATTTATTTTTCAATTTCTGATAGCCTACAGTACCTACAAGTTTGAGTGTCCGCATTTTGTGCTTTTCATAGCCCAAATCGCTAAACATCGCTATTTCCTAACCGCTGTAAGGCAGGAGGAGAACACACACAGCCTTTTAATATTACATTTAGGGCTGTCACTTTAACACGTTATTTGCCATTAATTAATTACAGGAAAAATTAACGCGATAAAAAAATATCGTTGTTAATTGCATATTTTTTTGTGCTGCAAACAGCGCGGAACCTTTCTTATTTTAAGAGTTCCTGGTATACCCATAATACTGATGCACAGTCTGCAGTACAAGACGGGAGGCCGCCGAGCTGCTCAGCTTTGTTTGCGTTAATTTTGGCTTTTAAAAACACCACATGGAAAACACAAGCCTAGTTGTGTGAAAACTGTGCACGAAAGGGTTTGCCTTGTCACCGGGGCTTTGTAGCCTTCACTCTAGAGAAAGCAACAAGTTCGGTATCTGAAAAGTGTCCTTACTGTTTATGATGCACTAACTTATAGCTCTACATATGACATTATTTCATTTGTATTTTCTATTATTTGGAGATTGAAAAAAGTACAAATCAATATGACAGGCAGCCCCCCATACTAGTCTCAATACAGAGAAATGTAAATTCAACGCTTGCATTTTTGTAGTCTGTTAAAAACAAGAAACTGTCAATCAATCAATCAATCTTTATTTGTATAGCACCAAATCATAACCAATGGTATCTCAAGGCACTTTACAGTAGAGCAGTCTTAAGGATGGACTCTTCATTTTATGGATACACACATATGCATATATACGTATATACACATACATATGTATCCCACACCAAACATGAATTCAACTGTCAAGAGATACGTTAAATGTTCCCATAGCCCCCGGGACTATGGGTACATTAAATTTCTGGACCTTTTCTACATAAGCGTAATGCGCCTGTGTTTTTTATCACCATGTCAGGATGGCCAAGTGGTCTAAGGTGCCGCACTCATGGATTCTTCCTTCCGCTAATGTGGGCTCGAGTCCCACTTTTGATATACATGTTTTTTCTTTTGACATATTTCTCACGGCATATTCCACCTTTAAAAATACATATACAAAAAAAATATATATATATATTTCCTGGGTTAGGGTTAGGTATAGGGCTAAAATAAAATTGTTAGCGGGGTAGCTAAAAATAAATATGAGGTAAAATACAACGAACAAAACTTTAAGTCACATAGTGCACCTATCAAGTGACCTAAACTGGCCAATGAAGGGTGCGGCATATGTATAAAGTGGCAGTCTATGGCTACGTTAAACGTATCCATACCACGCCCTAAAAACAAACAATAAATGACTTTATAAAGCCACTTTGTAGGGCTGGGATGAAACCTTTTTGTCCCGATTCGATTTTATTCCTGATTTGCTCCGCGACGCTGCAACCACCATCCTTCTGCCTAATCTGACATAAAGCTCCTTGACTGGCTTCATTACCTGGATACATTTATTCAATATCCCATCCAGGGTCTGTTGTTCTGCTGCCAGATGTCTTATCTTGCTCAGGCTTTATGTCCAGATGGTGATGGACAAGATGAGCAGTGATGTTTGTTGTGTTACACAATGTGCTACTTTTCCAGAGCAGTGTTTAATACAGCTTTGGTCATATCTAAATCCATTTGCCATGGAATCGTATGTCCATACGTCCATTTTGATTTAAATCGTACAGGTACCAGGTTTAATCACGGTTGTTTCTTTGTTTGCTAAAGAAAAATCACAGCTTCTGCAACTCTTCTTCATGCTGCAAGTCTTCCTCGTGTTTGCACTCACTTGTTGGTGCATTATCGCCACCCAGTGGTCGCCCACAAAAATGTGAAAAATACAATAAAAAAAAAAATTGATGCTGTGAATTTGAATCGATTATTAAAGTCGGCACCCAAAAAATTGCATACATCGTAAAATAAATTTTTTCCCCCACCCTTACCACTTCGTCATATATCAGTGTTTTGATCTGCCACAATAATGTAATAATGTTTCTCAACATTTTTTTTGTGCGATTAAAATAGAGATTATTTAGTTTAATTTTCAAAGAGCATGATTAACTAATTGCACAATTTTCTTTAATCTCTTGACAGCACTAAATTGTCTTCTTAAATGATAAACTTAATCTACATTACAAAATAATCATATTTATCATCTTGCTTTGTACCATATTTGCAATAATTTAAATTCTAACGAAGTCTTTCTTTTAATGCATGTAACAAAAAAGCAACTCGTAAAAAAGATATATTACATATACATAATCGTCTTTGATAGACTTGCAGCTGTCGGTCGTGTCAGCTCCATTATGTTGTGCAGTTGCACCAACCTTTAAGAGTCATTTATCATAAACTGTTTTATTTCTTTGACTCAAGGGTCCCAAACCCCCAGACCGTTGGTATTTTTACATCTTGAACCCAGTCTAACTTAGGTGAGAAATAGCCGAGTCAACAAAACGATCAAGTGGTTAGAAGTTTACTTTCAAAGCAAGAAGGCCCATGATGCATTGCGAACAAAATGAAAAATTGTTCTGTGACCGGCTTCAAGCTAAAAATCAAGCATCTCCTTTTTAAAATAAAAGCATCTCTTTTCGTCTTCCATCGGTTTTTTAAACACTTTTGTACGTAAATAAGGCTCTTATTTTGAAGTTAACAGGAAGCTTTGTCAGTAACACAATGGAGAGCCCCCAAAAATCTTTAAAATCTGTAAATGAAATGTGTCTATGTGAGTTTTATCGATCAAATGAGCACATGTTGATATTCTACTTGGTCACTTTCTGGCTTAAAATGTTTTCAGAACTTTCAAAGGTGGAGAATCAACAGAGATATTTAGCCTCAGTGTGCTTCAGGTTTTTGTCGTTGTAGGTTCCAAATGCATCTTGGGAAACTTGGAAGTATACTTCATTGGGAACGCTCATCATCCTAATCATACTAATAGTACTTATATAGTGGACACTACAGTATATACTCATTGAGTTTGTAGTGTGTATTACATTAGTAGATTTTGAACACGGCCAATGACTAGAATGGAAATGTATCAGATTTGTTGCTGTTATGTAGCTGATACGCAGCAGTTATGCATCCAGTGTAAAATGTGCACAGGCCCAGAACCAGGCATTAAAAAGTGATGAATAATAATAAGACCACAAAGTAGTGAATGAATTGTACTCAAAGTGAAAGAAGTAGCAACGCTGATTTTTAGGTGGGGAATGTACGTGTGTGTGTGTGTGTGTGTGTGTGTGTGTGTGTGTGTGTGTGTGTGTGTGTGTGTGTGTGTGTGTGTGTGTGTGTCAATCAATAAAAATCTTTATGAAGAGGCATCTTACATTAATAGTTTACTTCAAGGCAGACAGACGGCCAACAAAAGTCTCAAATTAATTACTGTAGTTCATGTAGTGAAGCCAATCATTGGAACAAACACATGCTCAGAGAGCACATGCAAACTCCACACTATAATACACACTGTAAACCCGAATGTTCAAAGTCATTAAATAGATTAAGTAGTTTATACTCAAAGTTATAGAAAAAGGTCTACTAACTTAATTATGTCAAGTTGGTGTAACATGTTCTTCCTTTTTTAAGTAACTTAAACTAATTCTTGTGTAAATGGAAAATAGAAAATTGAGGCAATCGATTGCATCAATTTTGTTTTTAGTTCTGGCAATTAATTCGGGTTTACAGTGCAGGGATTTAATCCACAATCTCAGTAAGGGACAATGTTCCTATTAATCTCTCTAAGATGCCTAAAGAGTATATGAAATCTAAAAGCAGAAGATAAAACAATCAGATGATTTTGGTTTACTTTCAAACACATTTGTATTCTGTAGAAATACCATCAATCCCTGTCGCATTTGTTGGATTATTAGTATTGGCTTGTATTTCATGAATGCAGGTGTTCAATCAGCAGAGGTTTAAGCCTTTGACATGTGGGATTTAATGTGTATTTCTATTTGATGGGTGCTCGTCTTTTGTCCAAGAGGAGTGCTTCCCTCCACCTTGGACAGCCAGATGCATGTGAGGGCCCCACCTTCTGTCTGTGACTTGGACCAATTGGCTCCTTGACAAAGGCCCCGAGGAACAACAGAGCCAGCCAGAGGAAATGACAGGCAGATCACAAGAGGCTGCCCTCACTCCCCTTGTATAGATGTGACTGGGGGTGGAAAAGGGCGTGCCAGTGTAATGGGGACACAGCTTTCACTTTCACAAACACAACAACCAGTAGTGAAGAGGGCTGGAGTGCAGAGGAGGACTTTAAGATGCACTAGTGATACAGCTTGTTTAGATATTTATCCAATAACAGCAAGTCTAGTTTGTCTACAAAATGAAAGGATGAAATGAATGATCTGGGTCATAAATAAAAACACCTTGTTTAGAGAGACACACTAGCTGACAGCATGGTCAGCAAAGCAGGAGCCATTTATGTCTGTAGAATATCAGCGTTTAACCCTGAAAGGGCTTTGATCTAAGTCATAACTATGTGTTTCTTAATACACAAGATAATGAAGATTTTTCCTTTAAAGATAACCAGCATGATGTGACTGTATCTTATCAATCAATGCTTCAGCAATCAAACAGGACACACTGATGTCTCCTCTTGTCCTTCCTTTGCCTCTCACACTGACTATGTATGAGCTGCAGATAGAGACCTGCCTCATTCCTCTACTTATGTTTCTCTGTAAGAATATAGTGTAGCAGGAGCAGTGTGTGTGTCTGTATGTGGGTATTTGTGTCTCTGGGAGCGGCTCCTTGCAGAGGGCGTAGGCAGGCCCAGGCATTGTCATTCCCTGGATGTCATGTGCAAATCAACCATTGATCTCCCACTTTGAAGTGCACTGCTGTAGGACCTGAGGGAGAAGCGTGGGTCTGCAGAGGGCGCTCCACACCACAGAGCTCAGCTCAGGCCGGGTCCTCTGGCAGACTGGTGCCAGGCCTACAGACTGCAGCAATAAAGTTCTCACCTCATTATCTCAGACAGTCACATCACAGGCTTGTTTAGGCAGCGTTGGGGACAGAGAAGAAAGGCTGGGGGTGGGCAGGAGGAACAGGCTTGGGTGGCTGACACTAGGGTCTGTCTGTATGTGGATGTCTGTCTTATTAAAGACGGGGTGTCACTGTGGTTCCCCGTTCACACCTTCAGCCACAAGACTCAGGCCAAACTGCTCTAGGCTCATTTACCACAAATCAGAAACTTGTTCTTCACATGAGCCTGATTTAAAATCATTGTACAATCATCGGCATAAACTGGCAGTTATTTGCCAAGAACGGCAGATGAGGCATGGCACCTCATTACTGGAGGTGAACTTTAATTTTTATTCAAGCACTAAAAATCTATGAATTCAAGGTAGAATTATGCAACTTCAAATGGTCAGTAGATACAAATGTGTAAGATTTATTCAGCCAATAAAGTTTTAATGGATATGAGGATTTGGTTGGGATATTTTTGTGATTACTTTCATAGATTCTAACACATTTTTAAAAGATATCTTTGCAATTTAAAAAGAAAATGGTGGTAGTGTTAAATGTTTGTATTACAGTAATGACACACTGCCTATTTAGCCAGGATGCAGATGAGCAGCAGGCCCATTGTCTGCATATAAGGATGCAAAGAGCTTGTGGCAGCTGTTGCCCCCTTATCTTTTCATGTACAGTCAATAAATCAATATCAAATCTAGGGAACAGGAAGCCAGATGGCCTTTCTCCAACCTCTCAGGACCAGGAATCTCTCAAGGCCTCTTTGGCTACTGTAGCGCCTGTGCATGCAGCAGTCCTTTGAAGAAATACGCGTTCAACCAGCAGCTCAATGAATGACTAAAGGGAACAAATACGCTGTTAGGATGCTCCTCAAATCAGTGTTTGTTTTTCCATCCACATCAAAGGCCACAGTCTTGTTTGATATGCAAGACCCGCACCTTGATCCAAGCCACGTACAGGTAGAGGGGAGGAGCAAGCCATTTAGGAGACAGAGGGTCATACGGTTGCATTTCTCAGGCCTGGCTTGAGGGCAGCTGACCCAGACGAAGGACCTAGTCATGTCTCATGTTCCCCAGGGTGCTATTACTACTTACGCCCTTCACTGGGCTCATTATTTATTAGGTGCACTATTGATTAAATGCTTTTAAAGAATATTCTTAGGAATTTGGACCATTATTGAAAAAACAAAGCAAAATGTAAGAGTTGCATTTGAATGGCAATAGATAGGCAGAGTACTTTGCTGATCCATGAGATGCAGGTTTGATGATGTGGAGTTGCCAAGGTTTGTCACAGGTATACATCCTTTCAAAATCTTGATTTCTGTGCAGGCCAGGGGTCAGGTTAAACAGTGGTTTGATTGAATGGCTGTTCACAGGCCAGTGTGAAATGCCAGCTCTATTGCAATGTGGGGGTGTAGAGGAGGGGGATTCTCTGGCCTTTGTGTGGCCCATGGTCTGTGAGCATAAACCCATTGTTGGAGGGCTACCAACCCCTCAGACTGTCCTTTGCCCTGCTTTGTCTTGACCAGCGTGAGCATTTCCTTCACTCAGGTCAGGGCAGGGTCATGACTTTGGACACCAGTCCTCCCAGTCTGTCTGCCTGGCCGACACTCATAAATGTGTGTAACACTGAGACAAATGTGCTGCGGTCGCGTGCCTGTGTTAAACGGAAAGGCTATTTTAGTCTTTTGATTTGAGATTATAAATGATTGGCGTGGGTGAAATCCTGAACCAAGTCAATTATATTCATATATGTACCGCCATAGATAAATTAATATAAAACATCTCATTGCACGTAATATGAAAATAAGTTATATTTGAAAAACAAAATGTTACACAGGAGCCAGAACAGGTGCTAAAACAGGATACACCTAAAAAAAAAGAACAAGATGTAGACCTAGAGATGAATCTTTTTACACTAGCTGATATATATATATTTTTAAAAAGGTAAGCATGACGAAATATAAATAAGATCAATTAACATGTCACAAGCTGGTCAGACTGGACACCTAAATTCAGAGAGTGATAGCTCAAAGGCTGGAAATTCTTCAAGTAAATTCCAATGAGAGGACAGAGATGAGAAGGTGTTGACCAGAAGACAAACTGTGAAATGTATTCCCTTGGTAAGAGTAGATGGCAGAGAAACCCCCAGCAGCTGAACCAATTGCAGTATAACCAAATATATTATTATTGAAACAATAATTGCAGAACAATATAGGCTAATTAAATTGTTACTGTGGAAAAGAAAGACTAATACTAAAGGCCTGATGCTATTTTATAATAACATGAGACTTTTTGGTGAGATACAGTGGTATTCTGAAAATAAAGCTTTACAATAATTTAATCTTGATGTAAAACTGGATTTTTTGTTGCCGCCATTATTATGAAACAAAAATGTTCCAGATTGTTTAGACAGGGGAATTAAATCTGCTTTAGGCACTTGGCTGTTATCTGTGTTATTTTTATTAATTATTATTTTGAAGGCCATTTATTTACACACAAGAGGAACATCTTTTCACACATGGAACAAAAGGTGGCATTGATCCCAGCAAATTGAAAATAAAGGTTATTTTTAAATAGCATTAAATACATTTACATTTTTGCATGCATGTATTGGTGATTTGACAATGGTTTGCTTAATTTCTTATATAATTCATGTCTGCAATAGTTTGAACGCTCAACCACACAGAGCTGTGATAACCTCTTCAGTGCCTCTAAGTTATGCAATCGTTTTAAAAAACAAAAGGTGGACAGCTCTCACCCTCTGTCCTGAGGCTTGACCTGTCTTATCACAGCACCACCATCACTGTGATAAGATGAGGAAAGGCCAAAGGGCCATGAGGAAGACCGCGTACCATCCAGGTCAACATTGTGAGGAGACTGGAGTAAAAGAGGAGGGAGGGCGGACGAGAATATTATCTGATAAGAATCACAGAAGCCTTTTGATGTCAGAGAGGCTGATCCTGGGCAACATGTGTCCTGCTGAGTGGACGAGCAGAACGACACAGCAGGTACAAACAAGCACACACTGATCAGAACACGAGTTTACACAGAAAGGCCTCAGACACACACATATACAAGGGTGCTTATGCTGAGTAGCATTAGTGATAATCTAGGGTGACCAGAAATTTAAAACTCGGGAATGCAATTTTACCTCTAATGCAACGGCTGAACCAAATTTAAAGTGGTCATCAGTAACAAAAAAAAAGAAAAATGTTTAGTTAACATAAAATTGTTTTGAGTAATCAAAAGGAGAAGGAGAATGCATGAGATGAAGCGAACGAGTGATATTGTCAATGCCATCGACCAATCAGCATCGCGTGTGTGAGCTTTTTAATCGGTTTATATTGCAAGCGCTACTATGGCAACTGTTGTGATTGACAGCTCACAGTCCACAGAGATCTGGTTTTTATGCAAAATGTGCAGCTGCCTTCAGGGTCTTTTGTGTCAGCATCAACACACATCAAATTCTTAATAAACGGGATCAATGGGACTGAGCTGGTGAAAAACCGGGACAAATTAATGGACACGAGACATAACTGTAAACTGGGACTGTACCAGTAAATCGGGACATCTGGTCACCTTATGATAATCACCCCAAAATATTCCTAATTATTTTATTATCAGCTACTTCCCATTGATTTTGCAGAGATTAACATATTCATATGAAACCACTAATGAAAGACAAGGGTGGCTGCAGCCAATTTTGATTTAGTTGAAGTCATGGTCTTTTGACTAAAATGCAACTTGGATATGGTTGAAATTTAGTCATTAAGACAATTTCAGTTATAGTCTAGTTTTAGACAATCTGTGTATCATTCGTTCATTCGGTTTTCATTATATAACAAAAACATGAAAAACCAAAAAAAAAAATTTTTTGATACAGTATTTGTTTCTAAATCAAATTCAAGCTCTTTTGCTTCAGTACAGAAAACGAAAAATGAACACCTTTATTTGTTTTCTCCATTACCCATTGGCCAAAGTACGTGACCCGGAAGTGTACTCTCATCCGACGCTAACGGCTATGCTAACGGCAGTTCGGCATGACAAGATCGCTGCTTCCAACTTTGCATCCGAAACGTGTCCTTTTTGCTGTAGCTGTTTTTGTTACATAATGAAAAACGAATGATAAACGGATTTTAGACGACTAAATAACATTAAGATTTTAGTCAACCCAATTTGATCCTCATCATCTGAACATCATTAGCTGCGTTTCCATTACCCTGGAATTAATACAAAGTATTGCTCAAAAGTTTTGACTCTTTCATGAGGAGGTTGTGGGCTTAAACCAATACATAATATTCACTTGACGTCACAACCCATGTGACGACAAGTGAGTATAAAAAAGATTTGGGTTCTTTTGTCTGCTTTTCTTGTCATAAAGTGCATTACATTTACAAAATGATTCCAATGTAGAAATTAAAGTCACATCTGAATTACAGGTTATTTTTAACTTATTTTTCATTTTTTCAACAATAACCACATTCTATTTTTTGAAGATGTAAATATTGGTGTTGTTATTCTATTTTAATAGAGGAGCTGCAGAATTGTTTGTTGTTGTTTTTCAAAACAAGGACAGTAAAGATCTCTTCTTTAAATAGATTGGTGACACACGGGCCAGCACATGCACATGAGAGAGCTACATTATCTCTGTTAATGGACAATGAAGGTTAAAGGACATCTACTAATCAAATGCTTATTTTCATTAAAAAAAAATCTATTCCTGGACACTTAATGTTTACATTAACTTACAATTCAGGTGCAGTATGAAGAGATTCAAGTTATATACTGTATAATCCATCACAGGGTTTAGAAAATGTATTATTTCACTCAAAAGGTATTTTCACCATCATTAACATTTCTTCTTTAAAAGGAACCACATTTGTCAAACAATAATAGACAATAACTCTCACTTTAATATTAGCTTCATGTGTAGCATTAGCAAGACATCCCAGGAAGTGAATAACAAATTCAGGAGAGCTTTGACAACTTCATGCTGCTCCTTTACCTTCTTTCTTTTTTTGAGCCCGGCCATACTCTTTTTCTTCTGTTTGGGCTGGATGTATATGCTGATTCAGCGCAACTTCTGTGATTGGGTCCAATCGGGATGACTTTGGTCAAACAGGATGGTTTTCCTGAAATATATTCAGCTACCAGGCTCCTCAACTTTGGAACCAGCACCCAGTTTTAGTATGGGAGGCTGCTACTCTCTCCAACTTTAAGGCTAAACTCAAAACGTACTTATTCACAAAAGTGTATATCATATAACAACGTTAACCTAATCATGAAAAACAAACCCCTGAACCTAAAAATTCTGAACTGAAAGCTCAAATTGAAATATATATATAATACACTATATATAAATACACTGTCATATATATATGTATAAACTTTTCTATATATATTCAGACTTTCATATATATATTTATTTTCCTGAATGGCCATATATATATATATATATATATATATATATGCATTTTAGTTGAACTAGATCTATATTTCAGAATGTGAAAATATATACATACAGTTGTTTAAGATTTTTTTCTTAAACTCTAAAATCAATCAATTTTCAGGCGACCCCACATCCTGACCCCAAGGTTGAAAAACACTAATTTAGTGCCTCTTGAATAGATTTATTTCTATAGTTTTAATCATTTCCGGTCATCTCACGCCTGGGGTGGGACCAAGACTGACACTTTATTTGTTAATTTTCCTCTCTCTCTCTCTCTCTCTCTCTCTCTCTCTCTCTCTCTCTCTCTCTCTCTCTCTCAAGTACCTGTCATCGCGTACCCCAATTTGAGAAACACTGATCTATATGACCACCAGGTACCATAGCCAGCCACCCTCAGCCTCCATCTTGTTCTCCTCAACAGCAGTCGTAGTCTCATTCCTCCTCCTTCTTGAGATGGGGCAGCTTTTTTTCCCAGCCAGCCCGTTTCTATATGTTCCTATATACGCAGGTAACCTGAACCACAGTGTTGTGATAACAAGTCATGTATGACAATTGTACATTGGTTCCTCTAAGTCAGTGTTTTGAGAGAGAGAGGAAAATTAACATATGAGAGCATTAAAAATGTGGGGTTAATTATGTTTATTTTTAGTTAAAAATGATAATCACACTGAATATTACCAACAACTCACAAAACAACAACAAAAACACAAAATAAGAAAAAAATATACTGAATAATAAAAAGAACAGAAAAACAACAACAAACTACACAAAATGACACCAAAAACACACACACTGAGCGAAAAATACTCTGCCATTACCAGCAACACACAAAACAATAACAAAGACACAGTAAATGAGAGAATAATACACAAGATCACTATAAAATACACAAAAATAACAAAAACATACAAACGACTTAAGAAACAATCAAACGACACCAAAAACACAGACACTGATATAGAATAATTTAAATAATACCAAGAATACACAAAAACATCAAGAAAAACGCACAAAATAAGAGGAAAATATACTGAATAACAAAAAGAACAACAAAATACACAAAATGACACCAAAAACACACAAAATATTGTTAGTAATGATTTTGATTAGAATATGAACTAGAAATACAGTCAGTTTTGGTCCCACATCAGGAGGGAGATGAACATAAATGATTTAAAAAACTAAATCTATTCTTCAGGAGCCACTAAATATGGTTTAATTCCACTTATTTACAAAATGAGATTCTTTAAAATGTGTCTTAACTCATTCATGCCATCATTATGCTCTTAAATTTTTTTCACAGAATTCTGAGCAAAATGTAGTAGTCGGACATAAGGGGTTCTTGGATTCAGGAATAAGAAAAAGGGGGTACTTGAGCCAAAAAAGATTTGACAACCACTGCTCTAAGTAATGCTTTGTTAAAAAATGTGATTTTAAATTTTTATCAAATACAGATAGCAAGTTTATTTATTCAGAGACAATGCACTTATACAAAATCATTGACCATTGTTCATGTGTGTCAATAATAGTTATCCCCGAAAAAAAAAAAATTGTTACAACAATAACTGAAAAAGCAACAGTACTGGTTTCTGGCTGAGCGTTATTCTCCCCCTGTACTTAGGTCAATCACTGTTCACCTTGATCCCAGTCACTCTGGGTGCAGTGACCCTGAAATGTGGGTGTTCCCATTCAAATCTTCTCTCGTTTGCTTAAATTCTTTTCCTCGTACGTGCTTCTAACCCTGGAATAAGTGCAGCACCCTGATAAGGTGAAACATTCAATTGCACTAGAAGTATGAACTTAGTTACAATTTAAGCCACACAGACTCATAATATTGCAGAAGAAACTCCCAGAAAAGCCACAATTTGATCCACTATAGAGTACATAATAAGTGAAACAAGCGGAGGTTGGTGAAATGCACGAGACGATGGATACCAGAAACTATTCTCACATATATTTAAATGAGGCTCAGCTTCAGTTCGGACTTGCTCACATCAGCTCCATAAACAATTGATATTTAAAACTGTGTATTATGTAGGAAACCAATTGTTCTGTTTCACTGCAATCTCCTCTGTATCAAAGCAAGACGCTCTGCGGGGTCATTGTTTGTTCCACACAAACATTCATCTGTCGTCAGTATGAGGGGAAAAGAGGAGAGATTTTAACTATGACTTGAACAGATGAATGCAACCGATTTTCACACTGAAATCAATGATCTGATCAAATCAACCTGTTACATTATCTATGAAATGGCGTTTCAAATTAAAAGTGCACTTTATCAATTTCACGGATTTCAATGACATTTACAAGCGTTGGGAAAGCTCAATGTTCTGTAATGACATCGTGGTCCAGTTCGCCTCCTTTCCTTCATTCACAGACTATAAGCTTTTGGTCTACTTAGCGTGGTGGGCGTGTTAGGAGCCTGGACCGGAGAATACGCACAGGAGAGAAGCGCAGGTGCACAAAAAGCGCCAAATGGGCGAATAGGCCCTAAATGAACACTGGTTGGCTGAGAGTAATCTGCAGTGTTGCTGAGTCATTGATTATAAATGGTGATGTGGGAACAAAGAGGACCCGAGGCAGGATTTTACAAACTGCAGCCTGAACTTAATGAGTAACAGTATCGGCCAGGGCAAGGCAGAGGGTTTTCTATTTTTCTGCCTTGTTTGTTGCCCTACAGAGGCAAAGTGTCATTGGTTTTGTTAAGGAATCATGACAAATAAAAGGGACGGATACACACAACAGAGGTGATCCAGCCAAATGGCCTCTGTATTGAATCAGAATCAGAATCAGAAATGTTTAATGGCCAAGTACAGTTTTAAGGACAGTACAAGGAATTTGTCTTGGTAGATGGTGCACGAAACAAAAAAAACAAAGAAAACAAGAACAAAGAACAACCCAGCAACAATAATAATAATAGTGATAAATATAAAGGATGAGGGATAAATAAAGGATAGATAGAGAATAAGGATAAATATATATATATATATATATATATACACAGATAATGTCATCATGGAGGTGGTGATCGGGTGGTGGTGGGGGGGGGGTTCAGTGGGTGACTGGGGGTGTGTTCATGTGGATGGTGGCAGAGGGAAAGAAGCTGTTTTTGTGTCTGGAGGTTCTGGTCCCAATGGACCGAAACCTCCTTCCAGAGGGGAGAGATTGAAATAGTTTATGACCGGGGTGGGAGGGGTCGGCCACAATCTTTCCTGCACGCCTCAGAATCCTGGAGGCGTACAGGTCCTGGAGGGAGGGTAGATTGCAGCCGCTGACCTTCTCTGCTGAGTGGATAATACGCTGCAGTCTGGCCAGTATTGCTGCTTGTTGATAATGTATTGGCCAATTCTAACAAATAGTATATCTGTACATAAGCCTAGAAGACAAATTTCCTTCAAAGAAGTTGACTAAATCGCGTTTCCCATTTGTTAACATAAAGAAATTCAAATGTTTGTTTCAACCTGCTAATTTTTCACGTGTAATAAAAAATGAAGTTTATTTTGTGATCAGCCTAAAATAGGTGAATTCTTTGTGTTATTACTTGTCAGGGCTACAAACAAGTTTATGTTACTATTACTATTATTTATTCTTTTTCATTTTTGAAAAAGTTTGAAACCAATATTTTATCAGAGTTATAGTTAGGAGTTAGAGTTATGGTTAGGTGTTGGCATTTGATAGATGCAAATAAAATAAAACTGGAATTTGGAGATGTTATAGTATAGACTAGTGTTGTCGTAGTCGAGACCGGTCTTGGTCTCGAGACCGGTCTTGAGACCAAATTTTAAAGGTCTCGGTCTCGTCTCTGAAGCACTTTGACTCGGTCTTGTCTCGGACTCGGGCTGCCCGGACTCGGGATTTTCCCTCAAGACCGTTCGAGACCAGCACTAATTCCTGCACTCACACACACAAGTAGGAGAGAGAGGCGGGAGCTAAACATGTCCGCTAACTTGTTGGTTGTGAAATTTGATTTCACGAACCACAAAGAATACATTTGTGGGGGTGTTGTTTAGCTCAGTGGGTTGAGCGCCCGCCCCATGAACGGAGGCTGTAGTTCCTCACCTGCAGCCGGTCCAGGTTCGATTCCCGGCCTGGGACCCTTTGCTGCATGTCATTCCCTGCTCTCTCTGATCCCTTTCCTGTCAAGCAACTGTCATATAAAGGCCACTAGAGCCCAAAAAATCCTTAAAAAAAAAAAAGAATACATTTGTAAAAGCGCAGCAAAGAGGAAACACTCTGTGGTGTGTAGGTGACCAGCCATGATATTTCTTGGCAGAAATACTTTTAAACACTTGCTCTACTTTCAGCTGACATAAAAATCTTGTTTTCAAATATGTAGAATAATTGTGAATTTATCAGTAGCAGTAGTAGTTTTAATATTTTAGTACATATTTTGCAGGCACCTTTTTTGTCCGTCAAATGTATTTAAAAGAAACTAAAGAGAGAATGTTATTTAAATGTATAATTATTCATATATTTTTTTAAATTAAAAAAGAAAATGTTTATGGTCTTGGTCTTGGTCTCGGCTTGTTTCGGTCTTGGTCTTGTCTTGGTCTCGGTGCATTCTGGTCTCGGGCAAGTCTTGGTCTCGGATAGTGTGGTCTTGAACACAACACTGGTATAGACTGGGTATGTCATAACTGCTCCAGGAGCCCCACCCATAAACAAGGCGTTTTTTGAATTCCCCCCATGGCAGGTTAGCAAAAACCATGGAGTCTTAGTTTCTCTTTAAAGATACATACCAGGAATATTAGTAGAAATCTGATCGTTTTTGAGAGATAATGAAAAAATGAATGTTAGACTCTTTGTGGGCAATATAACCCTTGTTGTAATAGAATGTTAGTTGTAAAATGTGTTATAACCTACATGAAACTGGTATTTTCTAAATTTCCTAACATGAGGTTTAAATTCCATTTGTCATTTAAATGTAATAAAGGTATTATATTAAGGATTACTGCCCCACAAAGATATTTATCACAAAAAAAAAATCAAAACAGGCCCATAAATTGACTGTAAAATCCCATGAAGAAAAACCACCTTTGAACTGACTGTATTTTCATACTGCGTTTCTCATACATGGAACACCATCCTAACAACAATACGGGAGCTCTAAGCTCTTAGCTCCTTTTCCAACCAACTCAAATCATGGATGTTGGACAATCCAAACTGTTCCACAACTGAACAAAACCTTGCACAATCATGTGACTGCACTTTTGCACAGGAGCTGGGAACTGCAATTATACTGAACAAAAATATAAATGCAACACTTTTGTTTTTGGTCCCATTTTTCATGAGCTGAACTCAAAGATCTAATACATTTTCTATAAACACAAAAGACCTATTTGTCACAAATATTGTTCACAAATCTGTCTAAATCTGTGTTAGTGAACACTTCTTTGCGGAAATAATCCATCCTACCTTACAGGTGTGGCATATCATGCTGATTAGACAGCATGAGTATTGCACAGGTGTGCCTCAGGGTGGCCACAATAAAAGGCCACTCTAAAAGTGTTCAGTTTATTCACACAGCACAATGCCACAGATGTCACAAGTTCTGTGGGAGCATGCAATTAGCATGCTGACTGCAGGAATGTCCACCAGACCTGTTGCCGATAAATTCAATGTTCATTTCTCTACCATAAGCCGTCTCCAAAAGCGTTTCAGAGAATTTGGCAGTACATCCAACGGGCTTCACAACTGTAGACCACGTGTAACCACACCAGCCCAGGACCTCCACATCCAGCGTGTTCACCCCCAATGATTGTATGAGACCAACCATAACCAAATAATTTCTGCACAAACTGTCAAAAACCGTCGCAGGGAAGCTCATCTACATGCTTGTCACCCTCTTCGGGGTCTCAACCTGACTGCAGTTTGTCATCATAACCGACTTAAGTGGGCAAATGCTCACATTCGATGGCGTCAGGAGAGATGTTCTCTTCACGGATTAATCCCGGTTTTCACTGTTTAGGGCAGATGGCAAACAGCGTGTGTGGCGTCGTGTGTGTGAGCGGTTTGCTGATGTCAACGTTGTGGCCATCCACAACGTTGACATCAGCAAACCGCTCACGCCACAATGGGCCACATGGTGGAGGTGGGGTTATGGAATGGGCAGGCGTATGTTATGGACAATGAACACGCGTGCATTTTATTGATGGCATTTTGAAAGCACAGAGATACTGTGACAAGATTCTGAGACCCATTGTTGTGCCATTCATCCGCAACCATCACCTCATGTTGCAGCATGATAATGCACGGTCCCATGTTGCAAAGATCTGTACACAATTCCTGAAAGCTTGAATGGCAAGTATACTCATTGGACATGTCACCCATTGAGCATGTTTGGGATTCTCTGGATCGGCGCATACGACAGCGTGTTCCAGTTCCTACCAATATCCAGCAACTTCACACAGCCATTGAAGAGGAGTGGACCAACATTCCACAGGTGACAATCAACAACCTGATCAACTCTCTGCCAAGGAGATGTGTTACCTTTTATTGTGACCAGCCTGTGCAATGATTATGTTGTCTAATCAGCAGTGTTTGGAATAACAGCGTTTTTTTTTTCAGTAACTGGGTAATCTAACTAATTACTTTTTACGCCATTACAACGCCATTAACATTACTAAACGTTAAATGCGGTGCGTGACATGCATTGATTGAATAAACTGTTATCTGAAAGCACCCCTGGCTTCATACGCAGCTGTAGTGAGGAGGTGGGTTAAAAACAAGGTGAGCGATTATGATTGGCTAAGGCGGCGTCATGTTTCATGGTGGCCAATCAGAGCCAGTGTTTTTACATGTGCCAGCACACACAACCACTGCAGATTGGATGACTCAGCAGAGATGGCGAGCGTGGAGGAGTCCGAAAGTTGGCATTTTTAAGGTGGCGATACAAACACTACTTTAAATTAATTGTGGTCAAAGACAAGAACGTGCATGTGTTCATTATATCCAGGAGTGAAGACTTTGTAGACATCCATTGTAAGCTACTCAAATTTAATGAAGCACCTCACAATGACACACGCATCTAAAAAATCTGAATTCTTTGACATTAATAGTGAGTAACTATAGCTAATTACTTTTTTGAAGTAACGTTCCCAACACTGCTAATCAGCATCTTGGTATGCCACACCTGTGAGGTGGGATGAGTGCTGACTAACACAGATTTAGACAGATTTTTGAACAATATTTCAGAGAAGTGTATATAGAAAATGTTTTAGATCTTTGAGTTCAGCTCATGAAAAATGTGAGCAAAAACAAAAGTGTTGCCTTTATATTTTTGTTCTTTGATTATTCATATTTAGATGTGTAAATAGATGTGACTGAATATACATGTGCTTGCCATTTTAAAGTTGGATGCCAGCTTAAAAGTATGTGAGAGTGAGCTTGGATGTAGTTGATGTATTGAATTAAATGTGTAGGTAATGTGCCTGGCTTTGGAAATCAGCTTTGGCTACAATCTAATCTTGCATATTCACAGGTACATGTTTTGCATTGTCCCTTGACTAAATAAACAACTTTAACCTAATGCAAATAAGGCTGTTTGAACTCAATGATGGCATTTATTTGTATAATTGTCTTAGTTGATGAAACTTTTTGTTTTGTTTTAGGGTATGTTGATGCATATTTTTCCCAGAGAAGGTAGGCGTCATACATTTTTTCCTGTGAAAGATGTGGGCTATCAGTAACTTCTGTTTTTTATATGCACTAGTGCAGTGCCCGTAGGAAGTATGTATTGCTATAGAAAAGTACGAGGTAAGTAGCTTTTTCATGGATTGTGTTTGAAGGTGGGACGTTAGGGACATTTAGGTTTGTTGTGAAATGTGATAACTATTGTGTTTTCACATATTTTGGCTTTCAGCAAGGACACTGTAGGGAGTTGAACCCCATTCTGATTCCAGTTTGTTGTCCTCGTGGATCTGATTCTCCTCAGACTGGAACAGAAGCGGTCCGGACTCGTTTAGTGTAATTAATCCACAGTCAGTTTAGATGCACACTTAAAGCATTTATGAAATAATTTATTAACGGTATCATTGCAGTCCAAACAAATTCGACGTCGCACAGTCTGATCCTGATCCGCAGAGATATTTGAGGAGCACACAGACACAGACACAGACACAGACACGCGGACGCACGCACGCACAGACAGACAGACAGACAGACAGACAGACAGACAGACAGACAGACAGACAGACAGACAGACAGAGCGTATTTGCTTCTATAGAGGTAGAACTGATGATATAATCACTGTGGAGGTAAGACTGATGACATCATCACTGTTGAGGTAGGACTGATGACATCATCACTGTAGAGGGTAGGACTGATGACATGACTGTGGTAGCTCAATTGCACAATTTTATGCAATACTTTATTAACGGTATCATTGCAGTCCAAACAAATCCGACATTGCACACCCTTGAACCAAGCAGCAGCCATGTTGAAAGTCTCATGGCAGTCTGATCCTGATCCGCAGAGATATTTGAGGAACACACAGACAGACAAAGATTCCTTACTTTATAGATAGAATACTGTATATATAAAATGCACCACTTTTTTATTATAGACCAGGGGTGCCCAAATTATTTTCATTGAAAAAATGAAAAATTAATAGCGCAATGTGCAGTGCATGAAATTAAATGTGCCAATAACATAACTGTGCAAATAAACACTTAAAGTAGTTTTGAAACTGAAGAACACTTTTCCTTATTGCATACATCTATGAAACAAAAACATTTTGTGCAATATAAATTCAACAAAATGGGACACAACATACCCCGCCTATAAGATCAACACACTATATTTACCACTGCCTTGAAAAACCATTTCAAACTAAAAATGATGTAATTGGACATTTCCAGGCTCCTCACTCCCAGTCTAAGCACAGGGGGCTGCTACCCTCTCCACCTTCAAAAGTAAACTAAAAACCTACTTATTGCTGAAGTGTATACTGTATAAAAGCAATAACCTAAAATGGACTTGGTCTTGTTGTTTTGGTCACAATCACAGACCATTACACACAATAGTCAGCACCTCAGACCATTGCGAGAGACAATTACATTCAAAACCTACTTATTTAATAAAGCATACACCATATAATTGCGATAATTTGAAGCAGACAAGGTCCCCTCTGTAGTGATCGCTGAGATCATACATGCGCCCAGAACAAAACGAAATCTTGTCTGTAGTGCTAGCATTTCAGAGCATGGTGGAGGCCGCAAGACGTTTAATATTATTATTAACCTAACCACTAACGAGTGTATCATAGTGTATCATGTTTTTCCTGCAGTCTGTGCCTTCTCCTCGCCCTCTGAGGGCTCTCTTTTCTGTTTTAGGTGTCTTGATGCTGGAGCTGGCGGTTCTTGATCAATGGTTCACGGCTCAACTAGTCTGGGACACTCGGATGGACTATCCTTCTATCCTATCCTGTTCGTCCTTCTGTTCACTAACCCAACCAGTCAAAGCGGATGGCTGCCACGTCTGAACCTGGTTCTGCTGGAGATTTCTTCCTAAAAAATAGAGGGAGTTTTTTCTTTCCACTGTCGCTAAATGCTTGTTCATGTGGATCTTGTTGGGTTCTTTTTCTTACAATGGACTTTATATTTTGTTAAGTGCACTGAGATAACTTTGTTGTAATTTGCGCTATATAATAAAGTTGAGTCGAGAATTAGCTTTAGATTTTATTTTCTTATAAATCATTGTACTGTATTTTGGTTGAAATAGGGATTATATGGAGAACTATAGAGAGCAGAACACGCTAAAAAAATAAAATAAATAAAAATAAAAACGGGCCAAAACCAATCGCTTGCGGGGCCAACTTTGCCTGGCGAGCTCCAATTAGACGGCCCTGCTATGGACATTGTCAATTGTTTCTTTACAAACTGACAATCTGGAGTCTCTTTAAAATTTCCCTCTGTCCACATCAACGCGGGACAATGACACCTGGGTATCAGCAACCTGTTACATCCACACTCCAATAGAAAGAATTAGGATGTAAGGAGCCTTCATTATCAGCTCTCTGAAGGACATCAAAGGCCGAGCTGGAGTGAGAGCGCAGCTGCCCTGACGGTGTGAGTTTCTCCTCGCTCTCTCTCACTCCATAAGAGCTCTTTTTTTTGTGTTGAGGATGTTTACAGATCCCAGGAAAAACAAACAGCCTGTTTCTTGTTTGTATGTAGCACGGGTCAAACACAGAGCTGTGTGTGCGGGGGGGGGGGGACACCAGGCTGCAGGATATGCTGTATTGTTTGGAAGGTGTTTATCTTCTCTCTTTCTTTTAGTACACTTCCAGGTTTCCCATCACTGACCTGACTCAGAAACATAAAACATTCCCTTTTTTGGGTACTGACACAATAATATTCTATAGAGATATGGTACATTTATGTTGTTGTAACCTGTTGACAATATTTAAGCACCGATCCACACATACCCAACATTTCATATTGAAAGTACTTTAACAAAACACAGGGTGTCAAAAATGTATATAAAATGCAAAAATTTCTAAAAATTCACTCTAATGATGTGATTTACCATTTGAAATGTACACCAAGATCAGTATTGTGTACTCTTAGAAGACACATAAATGTATATAATTTAAGTATAATATAATTCTAACAGCCTTATATGTAACACTAAAACACAAGAGCTTCATGAGGAATGTTTTGAACTCACAAATATTTCAGATTTGTTTTTTAAGAAGATAATGTCAGGATTATTTATCTTCATGTAAAGCCAAAAAAAAAAAAATGATTAAAAACATTTTAAAATAAAATGGATACTACAATAAATACTTGAATGAAATAGATAAATTAACCAAAAAAATTATTCATCTAATCTATATGAATACATGTTTAATTAACATTAAATTAAAAAAAAAAACTTAACCATGATAAATACATGAATTATTTGATTTTGCTTCATTTAAAAGAATTCTGCATATCTTTAAAAACTGTGTAAAGAAGAAAAAACCCAACAACTGCTTGGCTTCTGAAGCTTATATCAAAGGTTTCCACCTACAAATCCTGACACTTCCCAATTAACCACACACTTTGCTAAAAAGATGTACCTCCTCACTTCTCGGCTGGCTTATAAAAACGGACCAGTTGACATCTGAATTGCCTTCATGGAGGGTCTCATTCTTTAGGCTTGTATCAGCAAATGTCACTTTGTATTTAGGTTTCCTACAGCTATAAATCCTGTGGGGAAGTAGGCTTTCACAGAGGTTTTATAGCACAGACTTCCCTTCCATCCTGCAGGGGGTAAGGTGCTTTAAACTGTTAGCATGTCATGACTCTTTCAACTTGTACAGTCCCAAAACCAGTCTCCACAACTCATACAACCATTGTTGTTCCAAAATGACAAATCAATGTTGATATAAATAATTGATGTAAAAAACAAAAATTACCATGACAATAGGAATCTTTCACATTTTATCTTATATGTGATTAACCGTATATCATAAATAGAGACTATAACACGACAAGAACCAGTTTTCTCAAGTATCTTTTAAAACAGCATGTGTCGGTGCTTGTAACATGTTGCAACATGTCTTAATACAGTTCAGTGCATTATCTAATTTGAAAAACATTCCTTTTTAACTGGCTCTTACAGAAGATTATGTCTATCAGATAGAAAACCATGAGATGGAAGTGGTGAAATCTACATATCATAGATTCAATAGGACTCCCACAAGAATCTATCCAAATACTTCTCATTAGATATCAATATTGTTAATAATAAGTAAAAGACTGTTCATGCAAATGCATGCAGACAATAGAGTGATATATATAGTGGAATTGGCTCACATTCACGAATCCCTTTAAAACTATTTAAATAGAGGAAGTAGAACTACTGTATATAAATTCCTACAATTTGACAATCATCCTTAAAATTTGCATTAAATTGTACAGGGTCATGGTGGAACACCTTGGACTGGATGTTAGTCCAACACTTACACAAAAACATACATGTTTTTGGACTGTGGTAGGAAACCCAACTCTACCTTCAAAAAACATGTGCAAGCATGGTGAGAAAATGCAAATTAAACACAAAATAAATACAAACATCTGCACTACCACTGCAATTACAAGCGGAGATATTAAAACTCTGTTAAGGTCAAATCCCAAAGACCTAAAGAAGAGGCCTCCACGTCAGACATGCAGTTGTTTTATTGGTCTGAGATTAACTGACTCAGTCAGGCCTTGCAATCTAACCCCTCAAGGATTGGATGAATGTGTGTGTTATGTGCATGAAATTGTAGGCCAGACTAGCTAGGCATGAGGTAAAGTGTCCAGGTAGGAGGCCCATCCAGTGTGAGCCAGCATTGTCCACAGTGGGCCCCCAGAGCACAAATGGGTGCGCCCCTTTTGTTCCAGCTTTCCAGGAAGCAACCACTGCCAACAGACATCGATGTCCACACCAGAGTTCATACAAGCCCGCAGAGTCCTGCAACCCCAGCGAGAGAGAGCAGCACCAACTCCCAGGCAAGGCCAACCCGCCAGGCACAGAATGACCAGCAAATGCACCCAAGCACCTCCTGCTGGACACTGACACTACACGTCAATGCCACTAAATTATAGCACAAACACAATATTCAATAAATTACAAAAATATAGTAGAACAGATTTATAAATACAAGCAATGGAACTGGAGTCATTAGGTTATTGAGAAGAAAAAAGAATGTTTATATAATATTTCAAGAATACTAGTATAGTTTCTGGGCAAAAAAAAAGTGTACATAACTTACAGTAGCAGCCCAACAAGATGGTTTGTACTCAGGGCCCAAATGTGGTGCTACGCCCTTGAATACAGCTCAATGTACAGTTAACACTTGTGATTTCTTGATCATCAAGAGGGATAGGTGGTGCTTTTCTCTTCTTTGTGTACGGTGGTTTCACTTTAAGTCCAATTTCATTAAAAACCAGCCCTTCTTTCACCTTATCAACCAAATCCAATGACTCACAGTCGACAGAGACAACTCAATGATGTGGATGTGGAAGCAACTTCATAGAAGGGAAATGGGTCCCCTGCAGAGGTGGGGGTTGGATTCAGCCTCTCTTCCTGCTCATCTTCTTTGGATCATGACTCAATCTCCTGTGAACTCAGCTTCTCCCTCTGCAAAGGCAGCTCCTTTATGCTCTTTTACCTCCTTGTGGTTTTCAGATTTTGCATGTTCTCCTTTGCCTTCATCAGCACTGATAACAGAGCTAACGGTGTAGTAAAACAGGTTGGATCTCAGAAGCTTCACCCCATCTTCATTCAGACTTAATCTATCTGCTTTAAAAATATGTATGCGTTCCCAGAACAGATTCAAGTTTTCTAGAAAATTCAGAGAATGACCAACAAAAGGAGCAGACAAAAACGTATTCAGAGAATAAATTCTTGAGAATTTCCTGTCTCCTTTGCAAACTGGAGGGATGGGACCACTGATGTACACTTTCTTCTGCAAATTGCTCACAATTTTGAACAAATGAACAAAATTATTCTTTAACACCTCAGACTTCTCCTTCCTGACATAATTTATTCCAAAATGAATCACAACATTCTTCACATTTGGGAATGATTCCTCCACAATGTGCAAGATCTTGTCGGTCAGGTCTGATACCATGTCATTAAGTAAGCAAAGAACTTTCACATTTTGTTGATAATCTTCTGAGCATTTTTCACAGTTGCATCACCAATGATTAATGTGTGAGGGTCCCTCTTTGTCTTATGTAGCGTCTGTTTTCCTGAAAATATTTCAGTCTTCACCATGCTTGTGTTCTCATTCGAGCAGAACTCTTCTCATTCACCAGTGAGGAACATCTAACAGCTTTAAATGGAACTGGGCTTGTGGTTTGGTGGGTCTTCTTCCTTTCAGACCTCCAATTCTGTACAGAAAAGTGAGTTGATATTGGAGTTGACATCCAAAATGCTGCGGCTCGCGTCCTGACTAGAACCAAAAAATACAACCATATTAGCCCAGGTCTCTGCACTGGCTTCCTGACACTCAGAGAATAGACTTTAAAATAGCTCTGCTTGTGTACAAGTCTTTTCATGGCCGGGCACCAAAGTATATAGCTGACATGCTACAGCAATATGAACCACCACAGGCCTTGAGAATTCAGGGAGGGGTCTTCTGGTGGTTCCTCGAGTCATGACTAAACGGTGAGGGTGCGTTTCAGTTTCATGCAGCAAAGGTGTGGAACAGCCTCCATGAGGATGTGAGAAAGGCGCCTCATTTCTGACTATGTTTAAGTCCAGGGCTGAAAGCATGCTTATTTACTGCTGCATATGGCAATTGGTTGTACTTTAACTAATTTCAATAAATACATATGTGTATATACAGTATATTCAGTAAATATGTTTTATGTAATTCGATCGATTGATTTGTTTTTGTGCCGTACAAATAAACTTGCCTTGCCTTGTCTCTTTGTTGTTGAGACAATGAAGACCAGCCGTTACTGATGTCAGCACGCTGTGATCTCCCTGTAAATCTTTCCACAGGATGGGACATTATCCTCAGTACAGATCCAAGAGTGTTCCAGGCAGGTCTCACACCTATTAGCCTTTCATCAAAAACACAATCTTCCTCTGCACTGATGGCTCCGGAAACACAATTCTGGGTTAAATTTGCTGATGCAAAATGCCACACAGGCACATTCATTAGCAAACAGCTGCACGATATGTGCCACTTTTAAATTGTTCACCTTTAAGGGACAACATGTGTGAGTGAGTTCTGTAGTGTAGCTTGTTATGGGGAAGGTCTGGATTAGGACGCACTCATTAATCCATCTATCTGAGCTTTACAACAAGTATTTTAATATAAAATAAGCTATTATATATATGCGATATTGTAGTTTTCTATATCGCCAAAATAGAAAATGCGATATACTGTAGCTTGAATCTCGATATATCGCACAGCACTATTCCCTACATTATAAAACAGCCTAAATTGAAACATAAATAGGTATATGAAGTACATTTATTTATTTAATATACTTACAGTTCATATACAAATCAACACATTGCATATTTACTGTCAATTTCACATTGCTTGTCTTTAAGTTAGACATTAACATTTTATTTTCATTACTTATTTTCTTATAATTTCTCATGCTCACTCATGTGGTTCTCTATTCACTAATGACTTATTAGACACATTTGTTGCAGACTTTACATTCTTTAACACTTTTTTAAAGCAGTGTATATTTGTGGCGCTTGTGATTGGCTGATTTTTCATGATGATTTACGTCGTACCTTCCTCTGGGGGAGATGCTAAAATCTCAGTTACTAATCTAACAGAATGTGTAAATGTGTCCCATCCTGCTGTTCTTTAGGAAGGTAAACTCTCTGTCCCATTTTTCAAGGTATTTACACCAGTTGTTTGTTTTTTTTTTTTGCTAAAACGTCTTCTTTCATCCATCTCTCTTCTACCTAATCTCACGAGAACTGTCACTCAGGCCATTTCAGGTGGCATTTCTTGCGAGGCTAGTGACAGCATTCAGTCTGGAGAGATGGAGGAATGTTTTTATTTATTTATCTTTTAATTATTATTACATTAAAATACAGGATATTTATAGGAAAATACTAATACGGGACGATGGCGAGAAAGAGAGGTAAAATACGGGAGTTTCCTGGCCAGAACAGGATACTTGAAAGGTAAGGCCATGGGACAACATATGGGTGACAACTAGGGATGTAACGATATCCACATCTCACGATTTGGTATAATTGTAAACTCACAGTACAATAATTATTGCGATATTCTGGGAAAGCTCATCATTTTACAGGAAGGCACACAGTTTGCTGCAATGCTAACAATAACAACAAAAATGACCATTGAGAAATTGACAGCATTTATTGTCAGACTTTTAGATTCATGACATTAGAAACTGAATACTGCCAACAGATACAGATTATTTAGCAAAAGTGCAAAAATTCAAATAGAGTCAGGACGATTCTTAAAGGCAACACAGGTATAGAAACAGCCTAGTAACAATAAATAAAATAATAATTTAAAAAACAGCCAAAGAAATCAAAGTCGTGCATACTTCCTTATTCTGTGTTTAGTTTATTTTTAGGTTTTTCAAGAGAAAAATGAACAAGTCAACATTTGAGGTTAGGACTAGGTGTAATCTCTGAGCATTTAAAGTATCCACTATTAAAGCCCTCGTTGTCAATGTCAACAACAGAAAACAGCCATGGCTCAGATGGTAGAGGGTCGTCTTCTGATCAGGGGTTCGATCCCAGTACCTGACTATGTGTCGAAGTGTCCTTGGGCAAGACACTGAACCCTAAGTTGCTAAGTTGTCGACTAGCGCCTTGCATGGCAGTCCTGTCCCATTGGTGTGTGAATGAGAGTGATTGGGTGAATGAGCTGATATGTAAAGCTCTTTGAGACTGCTTCAGTGTGGTGATAAAGCGCTATATAAATCTAGTCCAGTCCAGTCCAGTAACTGTGCAAAGTTTCTTGTTATTTCTTGAGCCCTTGAGGTGTTGTGAGGAAGATTGGTTGTAAATGCTTCTTTTAGACGTTTTTTTTTTAACCAGACTGGGTTGTTTGTTTGACACAATCCTTAAACTTTTCGGGATGCCAGGTTGATAAGTGGCTTCTCAGTGTTGCTCGTATTTCCGGAAGAGTAGCACACGGTATACTTGTGTTTGCATATTGTCCACTGTATCTCCTTTATGGTTTCTTGATGTGGTGAAACCAAGATTTTCTGACTTGTAAGCCATTGGGGAATGCACAAATTCTACAAGCTCCTCCGTTTCTCGCGCTGCTGGCTGCTACAATCCACCATGTTTCCTGAACCCTCCATGCTCGCACTGTCACACGCCATTGGCTCAACCGCCTGTAACCTATGACGACGTCCCAAAGCATTATGGTAGTTAACTCTGAAACGATCTGCTACAGCCACCCAAAACTTTATTTGTAAGCACAATGGCTTATTATTTTATACCAATACATAACCAAGACAATATTAAGGCACTTGTAATACCGCAGTATTGTGATAACGTCAATACCATGATATTCCTAGTGACAACACATCTGAGTTTTAGGGAAACACCTACAACAGTGAAGGGAGCAAAAGGCTGCTCTGAGAAAGCAGGCACTGTGAGCAAAGCTGTGTTTCTATATTGATAAAACACTTGGAAATCTATAGCAAAGTTCAATAATGTACTGTTTTGACACATTGTTGGGCAGCCTCCCCTCTCTGGACTCCCATCTTCTAATTTTGGCTGGTGACTTCAACTGTGTTATTGATTCTGTTTCGCTTGAACCCAAAGACTATTATGACCCAGTCTTCTATGATAAATTTATTTCAAATTTCATGTTACAGAATGGATTTGTGGATCCTTGGAGGTTTTATAATTCTAACACAAAAGCATATTCCTTTTACTTACTCTCAGGTACACCAGTCTTTTTCAAGGACTGATTACTTCTTTTTAGATGGCTTCCTTATTTCTAAAGTACAAACATCTGAATATCATCCGATTGTTATATCCAATCATGTAGCACTTAGCGTCGATATTAAGCTACAAAATCAGCCCTCATTTTCTTCACCCTTAGGCTTAACCCTTAACTGATATCAGATTGGGCATTTAAAGATTTTAGTGAATCAAAAATTGATGAATATATACCCTTAAACAAGACCGACATTGTTTCATATGCATTGCTGTGGGAATCTCTGAAAGCCTATTTACGTGAACTAATCATTTCTTTTTGAGCCTATTTAAATAAAGATCGTAGAGCAAAGCTTAAGGAATTGATGACAAAAATTAATGACATCGATAGACAAATTGTAACTGACACTTCCCCAAATCTGCAGAAAAAACGACTTATTATAAACTCTTACTCCGTTTGTGTGCGACTTACTATGAGCATGGTGATAAGCCCAGTAGACTTCTGGCCCACCAGCTAAAATGTAAAAAAGCAGCATCGAGACTGATTACTCAAATTAAAAACAAAACAGGCTAATTGGTTTCTGACCCGATATCTATAAATGATGTTTTTAAAAAGTATTACTCATCTTTATATCAATCTGAATCCACAATTGGTCCCTTGGAATTGAACTCCTTTCTTAAAGATCTTGCCACACCTACTGTTGATCCTGCCATGGCTAAACAATTGGATGCGCCCCTTCAATTAGAGGAAATATTACAATGTATCAAAACAATGCCCAATGGTAAGGCACCAGGCCCAGATGGGTTCTCTGTTGAAATGTTCAAGAGATCTGCAAAAAAAGTAGCTCCGTGTTGGCCTTGGTGAATAATGAATCTTTGGAATGTGGTTCACTGCCCCCCACACTATCTCAAGCATTATTCACAGTTCTTCTAAAGAAAGATAAAGATGCTACATCTTGTGCGTCCTACAGACCTATATGTCTTTTAAATGTTGATGTAAAAATCCTGGCTAAAGTATTTGCTTGTCGTTTTGAGAAAATTTTGCCTTCGATCATTTCTGAGGAACAAACTGGTTTCATCAAGGGCCGTCAATTGTTTTATAATGTCCGCACATTGTTGTGGAGAAGAACAATGAGATTCTTTCACACCACTCATCTATCAGTTCAGAAGTTTTTATTTCACTCAACACAGAAAGCATTCGATCGAGTGGAATGGAGCTACCTTTTTGCAGTTTTAGGTAAATTTGGTTTTGGAAGTCAATTTATCTCATGGATTTGGTTATTGTATGATTCACCTCTGGCTAGTGTCCGAACAAACCTTATTGTTCCCTTGAAATTCAGTTTACTCTCAGGTTTCAAAGTTAATCTACTTAAAAGTGAATGCTATCCAATAAATGTGTTAGCTCTTGTGTTGAACCAGACAGATATTCCATATTTAAATATTTAGGAATCATCACCTGCACTTTACCTTCCTTATACACAGCAAATTACACCCCATTGGTTAATCAAATTACTGTAGACTTTCAGAGGTGGGGCTCCCTGCCCTTATCTCTTTTAGATCGGATAAACACAGTTAAAATGAACGTTTTACCCCGGTTTCTTTTTCTATTTCAATGAATTCTGGTGTTTTTGCCCAAAAAGTTTTTTAAGACTCTTAACCATCTTATAATATCTTATATATACAAAAAGTCCTGTGGTTACAGTCCTCTTTGAAAATATGGTCACAATACAGGAACCAATTTAAGCTTCTTTCAGAAATCAACAACAATGCCAATCATGAAAAATTATCTATTTCTCCCCTACTTACATACATACAGTGGAAAAATGCTGGCATCGCAACTTTTAAGGACCTCTATAAAAATGGTACGCTGACCTATGCACAGCAAAGGGACTTCCAGCCACTCATTTGTTCCACTACTTTCAGATTCGGCATTGTGCATCTTCACTTTTTACATCCTATCCCTCTCTCCCAACTGCCCATCCATGGGAAGAGTTGCTGTCCCTTGAACCCAATCGATTCAATTATATATGTGGTATACAGGCAACTCATGGACTTAGATATACAATCAACAGATAAAATTATAAAATCATGGGAAAAGAGGTTAAGTATATACTTTTCTGACCAACAGTTGAAAAAAAGCAATATCAGCAATTTGTGCCGGTACTCCCTCCGCAAGGCTACAGTTAATTAAATTTAAGGTATTATTTAGGGTTCACTACTCAAAAACCCATCTATCTAAAATCTACCCACAGATCGTGGATCAATGTGAAAGATGCCATGCCAACCCTTGTAACCTGAGTCACATGTTCTTTCTGTCTCAATAACTTTTGGAGCCAATATTCCACGATTCTTTCCAATGTTCTTAAAACTCAAGTTGTCATAAACCATTTCTTGGCTGTTTTTGGGGATCCAGTAAACACTTTGCTCACAGAACCTGCTCACTCTAAAATAAGAACTTTTATATCACTAATAGCTGGACATAATATTTTACTTCTTTGGAAATCTTCTAAAGTGCCTTCAATATCCCTGTGGCTACGAGATGTTTTGTCATTTATAAAACTGGAAAAAATGATTTTCTCAACTAAAGGCAATAAAGAACAATTTGATATAAAATGGAGCCCCTTTTTGGATTACTGCAAATCCTTGCAATCTCTGCCTGACTGACATTCCCCCTTATAATTTTTAATTTTAATTTAATGTCATTATTTATTTTTATTTTTTATTTATTTTCATTTTTGTTTTATTATGAATGTAGTTATATAGGTATAACATTTGATATATGTAAAAATGTGTGTGCATGTCTCTGTGGTGCATATGTGGTGCTCCGTACGGCCGGCATGGTTCGGGGGGGTGCCGCGGGGGGTCTCCTACATGGGCACTTCACATCACTCACTCCCAGCTGGTCTGGCTCACCCACTTGTTGCACCACACTCACATACCCAACCCTTGGGGGGCTGGATGGTGGGGCTGGGGGTGGAGAGGGCCACCGCCTGTGCTACTAAGTAGTGGCGCGAGGGCGGCACTCCCACCTCTGGCTGCCCTACTAATCCCTCCATATTTAATTACACCTCAACACATCATCCCCCGGAGGGTGGGACTACCATTTCCACCCTCCGGAGCCATTGCACCACATACACATATATACACATAGGCTGAATGGGGAGCACCGCTCCCCTCCATCCACCCTTTTTAATAGCACTTCATACATTCACTAAACACATACATTCACTCAGGGGATAGGGAAGTGCCTCTCCATTGGGGAGGGCTCATCGTGCGGGCGGCATCAAGGAAAGGCAATCTGGCGCGCTCTGGGGTGCTTGGTCGGTGCGCCTGGGGGCCGGCGGGGCAGCTTGCAGCATCCCCTTGGTGCCCTCGGCGACTATGAGCGTGGTTGTCGTCCCTGGGGGTGCTGCTCTCGGTGCTGCTTCCGTTCCGGGTCCTTCTGGCCTGGGGTCCGGACCCTGCTGGCTCTGGGCCCACCGGCGGGTGCCCGCCGGCTGCTCGTTCCGCGCGACTCTGGCCGTCTGCTGGGCGTGGGCCTTGGCTCCGCTGCTGGGGTCTCATGCGGGGACTCTCTGGGCCCTCCCCTCGGGGGTTGAGTGCTTGAGTGTGGGTGGGTGGGGGGGGGCGGGATGCTGGCGGGGGGCCTTGGGGTTGGGGGTTGGGGTCGGTGGCGGGATGCGCTGGGTGCTCGGCTGCTTGGGGCTTCCTCGGATGTGTGTGTGGGGGGCGGTGGCTGCCTCTCAGCCTGGGATCTTGGGGGCGTCTGGGGGGTTGCTCGGCCGTGGGGGGGTGGCCTGGGGCTCCCTGGCCCCCACTCTTTCTGCTGGCCTGGCTGCATCTGCGGGCCCGGGGCAGTTCCTGGGTTTGCGGTAGCGGTTTTTTGCACATATACTGGTATACAATGCACTGGCACGCCTTGGGATGTGGGATAAAACTCATACTGGGCTTAACTTTAGACACGTTAATCCCAAATACTTGCTTTAGGTACTACCACTCACTCATTCCCCCTGTCCACAGCCAACACCATTATAGCTAAGCTTTACACTTGTCACTATACTGGCTTGATTACACAACATAATAAGCACAATATGTTCTACAACTTCACATCTCACCCTCACTGTAAAACAATCTATTCTTCCCCACCCTTTCTATTTCCTACCTTGAGTCTCTCCTCCCTGCTCCCTTTCCCCTCCCCCTCCCTCTCCACTTAGGTGTAACACTGCTCTCCCTTTTTATATCCTCCCTCTAATAAAAGATTTCATACCATTCCTTAGGGAGGGCTGGTGATGGTCACAATTAAGCAATAAAATAAATCAATTTATTTTATTGCAATAACAAAACATGCATTGCTGTCTCATAATAATTGCACTTCTTGTAGCGTTGACCTTTGACAGCATGTGCAGACAAGATAAAAAAAAAAAAGGAACAAGAAGGTGAGACTATTTATCCAATGTTAGCAGCTTTTTGTTGACTGTATACGGTAGGGGACAGGGAGTCAATGAAGATGGGAGTGAGTGCAGGTAAAGAGAGTTCTGAATGTATTGTGTGGAAGACGATGTACCATAGAGGATGCTGTTGCAGTAATCTAAACGGGATGTGACGAATGCATGGATAAGTGTTTCCAAAACAGAGAAAGAGAGGACTAGATGAAAACAGGCTATGTTTCTGAGGTAGAAGGTAATAAAAACAAATCACCACAATCCTAGCTAACTAAAAATAAATAAAAAATTACCAAGGAAAGTCATATCTCGCAGTGCTACATGTTAAGGAATGTACAACTATGTACCTCTGTTCCTAAATGTTCAATGTTTGTTGACTGCAATTTTGTTTGTCGAGACTTCATAATCCATTCTATGTATTATTTTGGTTGTGTGTGGTTTTTGTGTGTAAGTGAAAGGGTCTATTTTATTGTTTTTGGTTGTGATTTTTAGTGCATTTTATTTTTTTCTAACAAGGATGAGATTTTCTTTTATTTTCATTGTTTTTTTGTTTCTTTTATTTATTTAGGATGTTTAAAAGTGATTGACATTTTAATTTCAAAGGTATTAAATAACTCATGAGTAAAAAAGTGTATCTGAAAGGGTGTACTTCCATTATTATGATATATTATTATTACATTATAGTGGTTACTTTTGGTTTCCAAAAAATTGTAGACAATATTGTGGGACAATATATTGTCCCAACCGTCTTCACACAATGAACAATAAATGAATGATAAAACACTAAAGTAAAAAGGGCTCTTGCTCTCTCTCTCTTTACTTTCCTGTGTCCTGGGTTTGGACCCTGAGTACAAGGCAATAATGTTCTGTTCTATTCTCTGCTGACTTATCATATTAACAGGCCAGATAAGATTAGATAAGATTGCTACTTTATTAGTCCCTCAAATAAGTGAGATCTGATTCTGCAGGATGTTTCATCTGAAGGATGTTGTTCCCTCTCCATTGTGCCAGAACTTGGTAATGTAATTTCTTCTTTAAAAAATACATTTCGTTGTGGCAAATGCATGGATGACTGTTGTACTGTATATGATGCTATTAATGAATGTTAATTGAATTAAGGCTAAATTATTACCCAGAAAGTTTTGATTACGACCTGGTGCTTATTATTTTGCGGTAATAAGTAATATTAAGCTGCAAGACATTATTGGAGTGTGTGTGTGTGTGTGTGTGTGTGTGTGTGTGTGTGTGTGTGTGTGTGTGTGTGTGTGTGTGTGTGTGTGTGTCAGTGATGGGGTCGATTATAATTGTAATCATGTAATTGGTAATTGATTACAATTATGTCATAATTATAATTGTAATTTTAAAAATCTGTTGCTGTCGTAATCATAAAAAAATTGCAATTGAGTTCAGGTAATTGACTTTGTAATTGTATTTGCCATGAAATTTCAAAAAAGAACTGGCAATTAATTAATGCAAATCTGAGGAGCCATGTTACATTTCTATGTACAGTTCTACACATATGTAGTTAACGCTTATTAAAATATGTTTCATATCAAACATTCCCACATTTTACCAATAAAGAAAACACAAGAGGAAGGTTAACTTTTATGTATTATTATTATCTTTTTATTTATTTTTCTACTTTTATATTTTTCAAGGCTCAGTAAATGTGATTAATTGTAATTGAACATGGGTAATTGAAAACGTTGAAAAATGTAATTGACCCCAACCCTTGTGTGTGTGTGTGTGTGTGTGTGTGTGTGTGTGTGTGTGTGTGTGTGTGTGTGTGTGTGTGTGTGTGTGTGTGTGTGTGTGTGTGTGTGTGTGTGTGTGTGTGTGTGTGTGTCACCTGCCTCTCCTCCTCTGCTGTCTGTTCGTTCCAAACGGGGAAACCCGCCTTGCTCTTCTGGTTAAACCTAGTACCTGGGACGATCACACAACCGTTGTTCATCGTCAGCTGTGCCGTGGGAAACTACTGAAAGTCTGTGCGCGGACTTTACGTCTCTTTATTGGAGCTTTTCTTCGACTTTTCAGGCCTGTCTTTGTTTGAGCTCCGCGACGCGTCCGCCGCCACTTCCGGTTCCCAACCCTCACACGCACAGGTAAGGCTGGTTTCGGTGTCAACCTGAGCTACAAAAACACACATTTGAACCGAACAAACACCTTATATCTAGGTGAAAAGCGTCTGAAATAAGCAATATTGACAGTAGAGGATATGATATGTTGCATTCATTGAGGTTTAACAAGTGTTTGAAGCGTGTTCTTAGTGTAAGGTGAGGACATGCTGTTGTGTGGTGATGAGGTCCACAGCCATGGCTGTCACACTTATTTATGGCTCTGACAACTTCACTGCTCCTGTTACTGACTTGTGGTGGCTTTGTACTGGGGTGAATGCAAACCCAATACTTTATTAAAGTCATTTTTATTTTCAGGGTTGGACCTAAGCACTCTATACACAAATAATTTACACTGTGCCTGCTTTTTCATACTCTGTTTCAAAGTGTTTATTATCATGTGCACAGTAAAGACACATGTTTCCCTGCATAATGACAGTTCTACTTTGCTCACCACACTGGATGCCACAAAAACTAAAAAGTAATAAAGATAAATATGTACAGGGTTGAAAAAAACTTTTTTGGCCCCAGTTCCCCCTTTGTCAGTCTACAAAATTTGCTCAGAATTTTATGGGAAAAACACAATGAAGAAATTAATGATTGATAATGCATATTGTAAAGAATATAACTTTGTAAATCAGTGGAATGAAAGTGTTTTAGTGCCTGCTGAATAGATTTATTTCTATAGTTTTTATAATTTCCTGTCATCTCCCACCTCATGTCAAGACTAAACCTTGTTTTTTCAGTTTGTGTTCTAATCAGGATCATTTCCATCATCATTATTATGAATATCATTTTAACAAAAAAATAAACTTCCATATTTTTACTGTTCATTTGTTAATTTTTCACTCTCACTCTCTCAAGTACCCCCAGTTATCCCATTGCGTACCCCCATTTGAGAAACACTGCTGTTGTGGATACTCCAATTAACAATTTAAAAACAGTAGGATGTATAAGATAAATCTGTGAGAAAGCACAAACATTACTTCAGAATTTCTCTTAGAAAAATCTGAACTAGCTAAAGGCTGGGATACACTGCGATTTTTTCAATCGTTGCACTCAGCTCCAGCTCAAACTGTGCGACTCAGACGCAGAGCCCAAATGTGCGCAGCATGTTCTTACACTGTACGGACCGACACTCTGACATGATCTAACTGCTCACACTGTACGTTCATACATGACACGTTGGGGTCTTGTTTCCGGAAATGCAACGCAGAAATTACAAGAAGAAGAACACTGAATTGTTGCAATTAAAACAGACTAAGAAGAAAAACCCGGAAGTGAAGAGACACTCGTAAATCTCAGCAAAAAGAACTTTAAAAAAGAAAAGACAGGGACGTGATGGACCAGGAGCTGACTGGACAGACGTGGGCAGTACAGTCTGTCAATTTTTCAGCGGTCCTACGATGTTCGCGCATGCGCAGTGTGAGCGTTTACGGTAAGCCGGTTCCTGGCACTGCTTCAACTGTGCGATACCCTCAACGACTGGATTTCAAACATGTTTGATTTCCTTACGACCTACGATTGTTGATCAGAAGCTGGATGTGAGGTGCGACAAAATAGTCACACGAGTCGAAAATCGGCTCAAAATGGGCAAAAAAAGATTAAGGCATTAATTCCGAATTAAAAAACATCATGTAACCGTGGCCAGTGTGATAAAGCAGAGAAGCTGCTCTTTAATAAGAACTTAAATGCAGTTTGTGTTTCTATGAGAGAACATATTAACTTTAACTATCTTTTAGCATCCCAATCAGTTATAGGCCTGTACATGTGAGTTGGGTCAAGTTAAAGATTTTATTTAGTATTTTATTTTATATTGTGCATTATTGCACAATAATGCACAATATTGTTGTGCATTATTGTGCCTTAAAAGATTTTCGACTCGTGTGACCATTTTGTGGGTTCGTACGAGTCTCTGCTAGATCGTGTAGTATACATGGGGTCACGAGAAGCAATTAACACCTCACGACCAGCTCCCAATCAGCAATCGCTCCTCATGAGGGTATCGCATAGTTGAAGCAGTGCCACAGACCGGCTAACTGTAAACGCTCCCACTGCGCATGCGCTAACACCGTACGACCGCTGTAAAATTGACGGATTGTACTGCCCACGTATGTCCAGCCAGCTCCTGGTCCATCACATTAACGTCTTTTCTTTTTTAAAGTTCTTTTTGCTGAGATTTGCGAGCGTCTCTCCACTTCCGGGTTTTTCTTCTTCGTCTGTTTTAATGGCGACGCTTCAGTGTTCTTCTTTTTCTTCTTCTTCTTCTTCTAATATTTATGTTGCATTTCTGGAAACAAGACCCCGACGTGTCGTGTATGAGCGTACAGTGTGAGCAGTCAGATCGTGTCGGAGTGTCGGTCCGTATAATGTGAGAACATGAATGGTGAGCTGCGCACATCTGGGCTCTGGACATGAGTCGCACAGTTTGAGCTGAAGCTGAGTACAACGATTGAAAAAAATCGCACAGTGTATCCCAGCCTTTAGGCAAACACTTGGTGCCATTGACTCTTTGAAGTTTGCTTTAAAATGTATGTAAAGTACACCTTAAACTCAAATTACAGTTTAGACTCATTACAGTTCTACTCAAACCTGCTATTTTACAAGTGAATGCTAACCTTTGCTGCGCATATGATTTTAAGCATTAGAATTCCAATTTATTTTCACTTTAGAATATTTATTGTTGTCAAAACATGTGAAATATTTGCCTGTGTAAAATCTAACATGGTCTGTAATGCTCTCTCTAGTACCCAGAGATTATGAAATTATGCATGTTTATGCCTCTGTCCATCCCCTTTTTTCATTATATCCATGTCTTTTAAGGCTCTTATTAAATAGTGTTGGCTCTAATCCGGGCCGCCATGTTGGATTATGTTGTCACCCACGCTGCTGCCTTACGTGAGAACAGCTGAAGCTTTAATCAGTTTCACCTGCTCAGAGTGTTTAAAAAGTTGTTTTATTGTTGTGGACTGGACAATCAATACCAGGGATTGTGGAGTCTGAAACATCGTAGATTAATGATCACTTCTGATACTCTAAAATATTCTTGCCCCTAGTGGTGAAAAAACACTTGTTACACATGATGTGTCTTGTACATTTATTTTAAGTTTAATCATTATGGTCTGGAATGATGTCATCAGGATAATTTAAATTAGGTTCATTTAAATTAAGTTGATCAAAACTTAATCAATAAACCTGATCAGATTCAGTAAACCATTGATCCCTGAGGGGGCATTGAGTGTCAATGCTGCTCTGTTACATCTTTATATGACGTGAATAATTAAAAAGGAGCAGTCAGAATAATCCATGTCACCACAACTTATATCGACCTTTTAATTGTATCTTACTCATTTTAAATTACATTTTTATTTTTGACATAATCAAAATCGCAATATCTGTCAGAAAAATTGCAATTAGGTTTTTTGTCAAAATTGTGCAGCCCTATTCCACACTACAAAATAAGTAATAAAAATATATATGATTTGTGGTGATATTGTATCGGATCGATGTTGTATCAGCCAATACTCAAGGCTGCAATATTGGTATCATATCGAAAGTAAAAAAGTTGCATCGGGACATCCCTAATTGCAATGCTATAAATTTAGTGAGGTTAGTACATATATAGAGCCATAAATACAATGGGAGTAATAATTTGCATAATTAATTTCGTTTTCGGCCATGGTTTTTTAATTTTCAGTTTTTGGTTTCGGCTACACATTTCATTTCAGTGCATCCCTAAAAATTATATTTTACATTTGTTTATATTGTGCACGTGCTTATCCCAATATGTGGGGTCTTCTGCTTTCTATTCTAGCTTACATCAGGCACAAGGCTTGGTACACCCTGGAGAGAGCACCAGCCTGTAACAAGGCCAACAGATGTAGACAAACAACCTGGAGAAAATCCAGTTAATCAAAGAGAGAACATACAAACTCTATACAGAATGGTCAGATGCAAAAGACTTTACCATTGTATTGCATAGGTGCTCAACAATGTCAATACAAGATTAATTGAAAGCCCAACAATAATAATAATGGAAAAAGCTTTATCTGTATCTGTACCGTCATGTGTTTTCTCTTGCTCGATAGATGGAGTGTCTGTGTTTGAGGAGCTTGAGGGAAAGATGTAAGATGTTATTTTTATTACAAATATGGGATAGGTGTTAAAACTTGTCAGGTTCTGTGTGCTTGTACTTCAAAGATGAGTCTCTAAACTAGCTATTTTTAACTCCTAGGACAGTTTTTGCTAAAAATAGGCCAACCTAAATTAGTCAAATAAAATGTGTTGCTTCACTATGACTTTGTTGTATTTGTGACTTTGCTGCAGTGAATGTTGCAGTAGTTGGTTTGAATAGATTGAGAAAATGTCAGTGTTCTCTGGAGGTGTCCATCACCTACTGAGTGCCGTCAAGTTTTTATTCCTGCTTTGGTTGATGGAAACGCCTCCCTAAGCACGTTCTGCTCAACGCAATGGTGACAGGCAGCCTCAGTCAGTTCAAGGTGTGTATTTGGTTTGTGTATGGTTGGCTGTTGTACAACATGGAGGGGGTCAAGTGTCCATTGAGTACAAGATTAACCCACGTTGTTTTTTGTGGGCAAGCCAAACTGTGGCACTGCTGTTACAAATAGAAGACGAGCAAAATGCTGGTTTGACTAAAAGATGCATTAAGTCTGAACGAATGATAGCTGATAGTTAGTTCCTGTTTGGAAATATGTGAAAATAATGTGTGGCTCATTTCGGTCAAGGCATAAGACTTAGCATGCTGTCACTTTGGCTGTTGTATAACTTCTAGCCAGTGTTTGAAACAGCTAATGGTTTATTTACTCCTGACAGAACCAACTGATGTGTTAATATTTAACTCTGCTAATAATGTGTAACTGATACTGATACTGCCTTTAAAACCTCTCAAAGCCTGCTGGTGAATGCATTGTTAGTAGCGAGAGTTTATTTTGTTTATCATTTCAACCTTGTGAAGTCCAAACTTTAAAATAAAGTGGCTTAAATACTAAGCCTGACCTGCCATTTTTTTTTTTTTTTAAATAACGGAGCTTACACCTTGAATGTTCCAATCTTATTTTATTGTAAAACATTGATCAATCACCATGAAATGATACAGACTTGTTGTTTTAACTAGGCTGTACACCGATCTAAAGTAAAGATCAAAGTAGCATCGTGCAGCATTTTGATTTATTCAGGTTTTTCCTTATTTAGGTTTTGTTTAGCAGCGCGATGCACTCCCGTTTCCTTTCGCTTTCATACCGGAGACTTCTGTCCGTTTCAGGGTGCTGGTGGACACAGATCTCCCTTGCTTCACAGCAGTCAATGAGTATGACATGACTCCGATTTATTTCAACAGCTGCTGGGTTCATTTGGCCAATCATTCAAAAACGGCATTATAACCGATCTGCTGCGGTCGAACACACTCCCTCACTCCACACACTGGTTGAACCGTTAAGTTCATGTCCTGCGTGGACATTCTTCAACTCTTCCACTCCCTCACAGTTACAAAGCTGCGTTTAGGTTTGATTTTCCGTGAATCTGTTTCGGGTAGTACCAAGGGAATTCGGTCGGTACCGTAAAAATACAACCTGAATTCATATGATTGGATCGGTGATGGTTTTTTAGACTCACTGATCGGTGATCAGCCCAAAAATTCTGATCCTTTAAAGCTAGTTTTAACTGCACATGTAGTTATCTCAAATATACATGAAAAATTTAGAGCATTGCTGTCCAAAATACTAAATTATATTAGTCCCTTAATGCCTTTACGGAGGTAGAAAAGATTGGTTTCATATGCAAGGATTGACCGATCGCCTACCCCCAAATAAGGGCATCCTTATTAAATACGTTATGCTGCGGGAGTGGAGACTACACATTTTTACAGATTGACTTAGTGTGGGCCACTAATTAACTTGCAAACAAATGTAGAAGATTGGAATTGCCGGTTGAAAGTCTGTTTTGATCTCCTCGAGTGCAAACACTCCGTTTGTTGTTGGAAAAGTTGTGCATTGTGGGATGTAGAGTCCCAAAGACGGATGCAAAGAAGTGTTTTTAATTTATTTGGAGTGTTTCCTTCTTTCTTTCTTTCTTTTAACCCTCCTATTATCCTTGGGGTCAATTCGACCCCATTCACTGTTTATCATTTATAAAATAATAGTTGAGGTTTTTTTTTTTAAATTAATATTCAATGGCTTTTCCGAATTGGATGGGTACAATTGATTAGGCATAAGATTTTCATGATTGTATTTTTTCGATGTGCAGAACACATTGCACGCATTGGTGTTCCTCTGAGGTAAATTTGACTCCAAGCTGTTTTAGCTGTGCAAAACTTCTGTCTGTGTGACCCATGTGTGACTTCACATCCCCACACCTGCAGATGCAGAGTTGATACTTTTGAGTTGATACATGACACTGGGGGAGACAATATTCTCATGAGAACTTTCCCACACCATGGGCATGAATGTGTGTGTGTATGTGTGACCTACTACTCACACCTACCAAAGAAGGAGGGCAGGGTTTTCCTGCAAGGACATTAGTACATCATGCAAACTAAGGGAGGACCAAATATATAAAAGCTTGCGTGGCAGCCCTTATCCAAATCATTCCTCATTGTGCTCTGTGTATTGCAATCTTCACGCTCTCTCTTTGTCTTTTGAAAATGCCTTCTTGGAAACGTTTTACTGTCATTGGCCACGGTTACATTATGTTTTTTTTAATTTGGAATTAGTTATTCCGAATTAAATCATTCAGAATTAGTGTTCTGCTTTGTGTTTACATGGAAATAGTCATTCCTGAATTGAGGTTTACACGGAAAACCGGTTTATTTGGCTTTATTCGATAGGGGTTTGGGATGTTTCTGTTTGGACGGGGAGAATTTGACGTATCACGTCTATTGGGAAAACACACAACAATCCTTTTATTGTCAGCTATAACACAGAAGACCACAAATGAGAACTGTTTTCACTTTTATTTTGGTTATAGTTTTGAAGCAGCAGCTCGACAATTTGCTGATATCCGTGTGTGTGATAAGCCCATGTGTCCGTGTTAATGTCCGCATGTTTATGCCTCCGTCAATCCCCTTTTTTTTGTTATATCCATGTCTTAAAAGGCTCTTATTATATAGTGTCTGCTCTATTCGGGGCCGCCATGTTCAATTATGTCGTCACCCAGCGCGTCATCGCCGCAAGTCGCACATGTGTAGAACAACTGGTATGAACTTAAAGTGGCTTTAAGTGTTGTTAACTGTTTACAAGAAAAAGGAATGATCTAATTTGGAATTAGTGTTGAGGAGGACCTTGATTTTGAGTAAGTAGCAAATAAATATGTTTATTGGAGGAAAAGGGGTGTCAACTACGTCAATCAATATGGTGAATTCTGTGAGAGCCATGATTGTGCACCCCAAATAAAAACTCAATAATGATAAAGAAAACCATAATTAAACAAAAATGTTTGTCAAAAATCTAAATGTAATTTAAAAACATGTGTAAGCTACAATTAAAAGGTTGATCTAAGTTGTACTGACAGTATATCTTATAAAGATGTATGAGAGCAGCATTAATGCCATCTAATTTCCCCTCAGGGATCAATGGTTTACTGAATCTGAACAGGTTTATCAAGTGGTTTCGTCCACAACTTTTTCCACAGATCTTCTGTGCCAGCCATTTTCAGAATTTCTACCTCCCTCAGTGCCAGCCATTTTAGAGCATTTTGACAGATTTTTAAAGACCCACAGAATATTTTGTACTATGACTATCTGAAATCTCACACCAGATTCTGAAAGATTGAAGTCTTAAATTAAAGCTACAAACAAATTAAAGAATTCAATGTTTCAGTTGACTAACTTCAAAAAGTTATGTACAAATTTGTAAATTTACAAAGTTGTTTACCTCCTTTCTGATGGAGATTTTATTTATTTCAGTCTAAATAATAATAAATCACTGAATAAATAATTATAAATCAGTGAATAACTGAATGTGATGTGCATTGTTTTTTGGAGCTGTGACATATTTCTAGAAGTTTCGGATTCAAGTTACGATATGTGTTTGGATAAGGAAAAATTTGTGATAATCATCACTGTAGAATCATAATACTTGTAAAATCAGAATCGCAATAAAAATAGAATCGGCACACAATCGGGAATAAAATGGAATCGGGACAAAAGGATGTTGTTCAAGTCCTTTATAATGGTATCACATGACCTTGTGACTGATGAGTTAGTGAAAGAGTTGGCAATTTCCCATGCAGGACTTGAACACAACATTGCGCTTACAAGAGCGTATTGACATCAGTAGCTATGGGTTAGGGATGCAGCTATCGATTTTTTTTGGAATCGATTAATCTAGCTCTTCATTGATCGATTAATCGGATAAAAAAAAAAATGCGTTTTTAAGCAACCAAAACAAATGATGGATAAAGAAAATGACATGGCTGTTAAACGATCAAGCATTTGGCTTTTATTTATCAAAAAAGCAACATTTGGCTCCAAAACTAACCCCATTTATTGCAATTTAACCATGTAAGGTTAATAAGTGCCAGTGCCAACAATTAAATAATACAGTTGAATCAACTAACTACTTACAAATAATATATAATTTCCGGGGTGAGCCTATTTGCTATGGTAACCTAGAAACCTGTGTGTATGTGTTTGACAGACACTGGAATGATGTTTTTAGCAGCTGAGAAAATAACTTTGTCTCTGGATTAATAAAGTATTTCTGTCTATATCAAAATATTGTGCTGCTGACATTATTAGAATTGTCATAGTGATGATCAGAGACAGTGTTTAAAATCCACAACACTTCAGAGCACAGGCACTGAGACGTACCACAATATTTAATGCTACAATTTCGCAAATTCAATGCCCTTTTTCTCAAATGTAAAGCTTTTAAGACCTTAAATTTGGCTACATCAAATTTAATACCTTACCTTTTTAAGGATTTAAAGACCGTCTACCCTGGTTTTGTGTGTACACGCGTGCCATGTGTGCTTCAGATCACACCGCTTAAGTCTCCTCTGCTGGCGGACACCGCAGGTACGAGGTTCTGCTGCTGCACAGGCTGCTGGGTGTAGCCGCTGTCGCAATCCGAAGCTAGATTTGCCACATCTACCAGACTATAACTGTTTGATTTACCTAAATCTAAGATTGCCTGGCGGTCATGGACTATTTTAGAATAATTACTCTGCAGGTTCAAATACACATGCATATGTCAATATTTTGAGGCTGGAAAACTTCCGCGTTCATTTTCATTTATCGTCCGGGTAATTTATGTATTTATTGATTATCAGCCCAGGCCTAAATTAGTGCTACGTTACTTTGTTTCAGCGACGTTTGTTGAAACAGCTTGTGGATACTTTCAGTTCAGATGCTGCATCATCTTCATTTTTGAGGATGTAATGATCCCAGACTTTAGACATTCTCTGTTGCTCACTCTCCGCCATGGCGCCAAATAAATGCAGAATGTTTGTCGCGCATTGATGACTTGCTAGTGGTGTGCGGTCCCTGCTCTTATGGTGTGTGTCATGGAATGTAATTATTAGGAATGCACCGAATATTCGGCCACCGAATATATTCGGCCGAATATTGCAAAAAAAGCCACATTCGGCCTTCAGTTCAGTGAGTTAAAAGCAAGGCCGAATAATAATGTGTGACGCATTGATGCAATCAAACAACGTGCAGTGTTTTAAAGTCAGAAAAGTGTGTGTGCATTGCTGCAGGAGCACAGCAGCAGCTGTGTCCTTTCCGCACACAAATGCATCCAGACTCTCTCCTTACCGCTCTTTGTCGTCCGTCACCGCGTAAAAGTTGGAAACTGTTCAGTTCTACAACCGAGTCCATTGTTAGCGCTGTGAGTTACGAATCCGTAAACATCCCCACCGTTTCTTCCTTACACTACACCGGGTGTCGCTGCATAGGCTGGTGTAGCATTAGCACGGAGTGCTAACAGCTGATGTGTGTAAACAATGGGTCCGTGGCTCCAAGCAGTGACTCTCAACACGATTGGAAGCAGAAAAAGTAGTGCCGTTTGCATTTACATGTATGGTAATAAAGTGTAATATATATTCTATATTACGACGCAGTGTTGTTTTAGCTGTTAGATAGTTGGAGAGGGAGGAGCTCACATTCTAGGAGGCGTGTTAGGTGACTTCACCTGCCATGGTGGGTAAAATCCAAGTCGCCTGTTTGGAGCTGACTTTTTACAAAATGTGGAATAACAAGGGAGGGAGGAAACAGAACTTTTTCAACTTTGTCCCTCTGAATGAGGCTAAAGAGATTTATATTACTGTAGCAAAACCATTATAAAGTGATTTTTTTTAATCATACCTCCCCTTTATTGCACTTTACATGTTTTTTTGGAATGCATGTTTTGTTTTATTTGAAGGCCTAATATAAATGAAAAACTTTGTTGTGCTTTTTATGAAATGCAAAGACTACTGGAATATTTAAAAAATGTCATAATATTCAATAAACATTTAATTTTTGAAAAAAAAAAACATGTCTCAATATGTATTCTAGGCTATTTATTCACTATTAAAAAAAATTGTGAAAAACTTAACCGCATTCGATATTTGATATTCGGCCAAGCGTTTATATTTTATTTGGCTTTGACCTCAAATTTTCATTTCGGTGCATCCCTAGTAATATGCTTCGAGGCACAATTTTTGCCTCGAGGAATTTTTGTAATCGAGTTAATTGAGTAACTCGATGAATCGTTTCAACCCAACTATGGGTTCAGTAAACATGGCTGATACTAAGCAGTTGAAAGTATGTTTCCACTTTTTAAAATGCTGAACGAGCACATGTCGAGCCTCCACACAACAAACATGACAGGTATAAATTAGGGGTGGGAACCTCTGGGTACCTCACGATACGATTCGCTATACAAAGCTCACAATAACGATTATCTCACAATATGACGATACTGCTATTAGCGATATGTTGGTCAAACATCAATCTATGATAATCTATGACATAACAAGAAAAAAAAGATCAAGTGAAAAAATACAATTTTTATTTTATATTTCTGAAAGACAATAAATTGAAAAAGTGTCCTATAAACAGTGACACTATTTTAGTGCAACCTTTCTGTAAATAAGTGTCAACATACCAATGTAAATGAATAGGTATCTACAATAGTGCTTTCTGTAAACAAAAAATAGTCTCTTTCTTACCAGTGACACCATTATAGTGCAATATTCCAGTAAACAATATATTGGTTCCTTCAACAAACAGTGACAACATTTCTGTGAAGACCTACCTGCATATTTTAGTGAAAAAGCAGGAAAGATTTTGAAAGAAAAAAAAAAAATTAAAATCAATAGGGCGAGCATATCGATAATCGATCGTGCAAAAAAATATTCCAACATATCCCCGTATCGAGATATCGTCATACTCCTAGTATAAATGTGAGCTTCACTCTGGCACCATTTAATTCAGTCTGTGCTAAAGAAAAACCACACAGACTGAATTTATAGGCACACATCTTTCACACCAGTGCCTTTTCTTTACTCACCCATATTCTCATGGCCATGTCAAAGTGTTGATTAACGGGAGCTCTCCTCTGAGTGGTCAGGTCTTTTTTGTTAACTTTATTAGTAAAACCAGACACTGATGTAAGGTGGAGGTAGACGTGACATACCTCCTGTCTCACCCATAGCAGAAGTTACTGTGGCCTCACTGGTGATCATGAAGGGTGTGTCAGCACATGTGAGTCACTTTCATCAGCTACAGTTTGTAAGCAGGTGATTTCAAACATTCCATGAAAGAACTCACTTTGGTTAATCCTGCAGGGGAACAGAGGATGTCATGTAACCACAGATATTTCCCTGCGAAGGCTTACGCTGTCACATGATTACATAGCTTATGGTGCTGATCAAGTGATCTCATGTTGAGGCAGTTAAAGCAAAATTTGCTCTGGTTAGCTGTAAACCAGGGGTGCACACTTTTTTGGCTTGCAAGCCAAAAAAAATGTTTCAGTTGACTAACTTCAAAAAGTTATGTACAAATTTGTAAAATTACAAAGTTGTTTACCTCCTTTCTGATGGTGATTTTAATTATTTCAGTCTAAATAATAATAAATCACTGAATAAATAATGATAAATCAGTGAATGACTGAATATGATGTGATATGCATTGTTTTTTTGCAACTGTGACATTTTTAAGTTAAGGATTCAACTTGTGTGCTTGGATAAGTAAAAAATTGTGATCATGACTGTAGAATTGCGATACTTGTAAAATCAGAATCGCAATTTAAATTGAATCGGCACCCGAGAATCGGGATTAAAATCGAATTGGGACAAAAGGGTATCGTCCCAGCCTTATGAATTGCAGACTTTATCACTAACCTATTTATTAAGACAGAAAACCAGAAAGCCTATTTTTTTTTATTGCAATTCATAACTATTAACCAACAATAATATAGAAAAGTCCAAAATACATTGAAGGATAGTGTTGTCAGGTGACTTTTCCTCCCATTGGGAAAGCCATTTAAAGGGCATAAAGGAAAGTGGTTAACAAAACTGTGATACTAATTTAGTTGAAATGGGAAAGGTTTTGGTAGATTTTGAACAATTGTATTCTATATTCAGGTGTGCACATATGTGGTGTGCGTGTGATATCAAAATACACAATGTGCACAGCCTTGTGCCTACGACCGAATCCCACCAACGCTGATATTTCAGCACAACAGCACGACCTTGAGTGTGATATTGCTTTTATACGACAGTTCTACTACCACATTTTATTAGTTAACAGTAATAGGTGACAAGAAATTATGATTTGTTTGTTCATTTAATCATGTGACTCAGTTTCCTAAAAGTTATGAAGTGCTGACTTCTTTGGAAAGAACATTTCTCAGCGCGACACACAGTCCTACACTGGACGCCTCCATATTTACTTAAACACTGCATGCCTGTGTGGTCATGGGTCATTTTAGCATGACGGCAGATATGTTGCAAAATGGGAGAGCTTGTAGAGTGTGATGTGAGCTTGTGTATAAAAAATCGACACACATGAAATAAATTTCATATCACAAATGATGGGAAAAATGTGAACCTGTAGAGTGAAATTGTAAACCCAAAGAAAATATTCACTCATGCATGATCTGAATGTGAAGTCACAGAAAAAATATTCACAAAGGTGATATTTACACAAATAAAATGACAGTTTTGAAACACATTTTGCAAGACGTCTGTTGCAGAACAGATATGTACCTGTAGAATTGGCCACCAATTCCTCTCTTCTGATTGGTCTATCCCCCTTCCTAAGGGTGTATGATCTGACGATATTAGATCATTAAGGATTACAACATGACGACGATCTCCCAAATCACGGAGATCGTAGAACCTTCTGTAGTTCACATTTTAACCCTTGCGGTGCCGTGTCTGCGTCATATCAGCATGTCAGCATTACAGATTATTAAGCGCTTAAACAGGGCAGAAGTACGCTCCCCCCCCCCTCCCCCCATGCACACACACACAGTTAGCTGTGCTGCTTCCTCCGTGTTAGCGACTGTTTGTCAGAGGCTCAGTGCAGATGTCTGTCCATAAAACTCAATCAGTTCTGAGTGTTGAAGCACTGAGAGATGTTTGAGGAAACACTGCATGTGTTTCTCTTCTCTAACTAACTCTCTGTTGCTCTTCAGCAGAGATCTGCTGCTGCTGTAGCTCACTGGGCTGTTTCCATATCCTTAAAGAGACAGTGTCCTGAATGTGATCTACTTTAAAAACTACTTTCAACAACTCAGAGCTGCCCTGAAAAAAGCAACACTACATAATTTAATCAAAAAAAATATAGATATGAATATTGGTCCATATGATCCAGACCTAATGTAACCAAAGCAGTAACGTTTTATCTTGTAAAGGATATGATTGTCTAAACTGTGTGAAATGAGGCGTTCAAACACTGCTTAAAGTAGGATTTTATTAATATGAGTGTTACCTCAATAACAAATATAAATCACTAGACTGATATGCTGCCTTGTTATGTAGCAACTGATGCTAATGCCAAACCACTTTAGTTAAACAAAGTAAAAAGACTGTGTGAATAAAATAACTTGTCAGCCTTTTTGTTTGATGTTAATTGTACTAGGAACCAGTTTGATGAACTGCTTACATACAATTTAAAAAAAAAAGATAATTACCTTGTCCTAATTTAGTTTTATTGTTCAAATACTTTATAGTGTCTTTGTTACAGGACCTCTGACCCCTATCCATTGCAAGATGAGGCATCACCCTGCAGAGTACACATAAAGGATTTGCATGTGTCAACATGAGCTGTTTGGTTCTGCAACAACTAGCTCTCTCTCCAACGCACACACGTCTACGCTGGTGGCAGAGGGAGAAGGAACAATTGTTTGATATCTCACTATCTGGTTATACCTCCGCATTCCTTGCGTCAACGGAGTCGATTGTACACGCACGCATGCACGCGCGCGCACACACGCACACACGCACACACACACACACACATTCACACACACACACACACACACAGAGGCAGGGCTCTGTTTTCATTCAACCTACAGCTACAACTGGAGTCTGGTGTTTACTTGCAGTCGCTGCTTAAAAGCATAGGTATCATTTTGGGTGAGTTGTTTCAGAAGCTCTGAGGATGAGGAAGACATTTGTGCCTGAATTCTGGTTTGAGGTCACAGAGACGAGAAAGTTAAAGAGAAATGTTTCAAGGTAATGAGCCATTTTTCAATTGTTTAGATGCTGTCAATGTGCACGAAAGCCTTTATCTTTGTCATGCGAGTGTTGGGAACCATACTGTGCTCT